>NC_038243.2:34018594-34318594 GCF_000004515.6 Glycine max | reverse complement strand
CTGCACCAAATTATAAAAATGACGAAAGGGGGGGCACTTTTACATTCAAAAACTTCTTTTCCCCCCTTTCAAAAGCCATACCCACGGGATTGACGAATTTGCAGCCCTAGGGTCATCCTTTTTCGCATTTTTTGATTCCGTTTTGCGCTTTTGTTCATCACCAACAAGTAAGTATTCCATCCCTAAGCTTTCTAGCTTTTCATTGGTGTATTTTGATCTCCTTTTTGTGCTCTAAATTGTGGGAGTGTGCTCAAATATATGGGGCAATTTTGATTTGTTTTCTTGCTTGATTAGGTTGAATTAGGGGTTGGTATGAGATGGCCCTAGGCCTATAATGCATTTTGAAACAATAGGACATGCCACATTGTCCCCGTTCTCTTGCTATTGATGCCTAAACGCGCGCCCACCAAGTGTTCGGTGAAATGCCTCAATGGCATTAGCGCGTGACTTTTGTAAGGAGATAACCCATGGGGTATTTTGGTTTGCGCATATTTTCTATTTTTTTGGAATATGTATTCATTCCCGAAAAAGGCTAGAGTAATTGCCCCACATATATCCTAGTCCTAGAAACTGGTTTTATGCAAAAAGAGCACAAAAGGAGGTGCATATTGGGTAAAGCTACCCTTTTTTGGCCAGCAATCAGCTATGGGCCACGCTACAATATTTTCCCTATGCCTAGATGGTTAGGAATTTTGCTCATCATAAATGTGTAGGTTTAGAATAGGTAGCAAAATACCTTTGGCAATTTACACTTTGGGTATGATAGCAAAATACTTGGATGTATGTACATATAATTTTTGGTAGTCAAAATGTCTCACAAAAAAATATACATAAATATGTTGCATGTTATGTAAAGAAGACACATTACCAAAAAAATGTATACCTTTTAATTTGAATACAATTTTAGTCAGCAAAGGAAAATATACTTGAATTTGCATGCGGCTTTAGGTAGCAAAAACTTGAAAAGAGCATGAAATGTAGCACCTTATTGTGTAGATAGTCAAGATTCATCATGAAGTTTGTGTATGTATAGGTATTAGAAATACCAAGATGTGCACATATGCAATTTTTGGTACCCCAAAATGCTTTGAGTATGCATGTATGTGAATTTAGCCAAGGAGATGTGTGTGATGTAAGTAACAAATACACCTTGGAAGTACGTGTAAATAATCTAGGTAACGAAGCTGCCTTGATTGTATATGGGTGCATTTTTTTCGGTTAATAGAATGTCTTGTGCAAGAGAACGTTTGTAAGGAAATATGCGCATAAGCTTGCTCTAAATTTACATTGATGTTTGTATTTATGGGAGGAGGTTATATGCCATTTTTGCTTTAAGAGTAATGTCCCACTGGTAAAACTAACTTTCCAAATGTTTGCCTTCGCAGGAATGGCCCCGAGGAAGCTTGCCTCAAAGAGGTCCAGGAAGGACAAGGCGGCCGAAGGAACTAGTTCCGCCCCGGAGTACGACAGTCACCGCTTTAGGAGCGTTGTACACCAGCAGCGCTTCGAAGCCATCAAGGGATGGTCGTTTCTTCGGGAGCGACGCGTCCAGCTCAGGGACGACGAGTATACTGATTTCCAGGAGGAAATAGGGCGCCGGCGGTGGGCACCACTGGTTACTCCCATGGCCAAGTTTGATCCAGAAATAGTCCTTGAGTTTTATGCCAATGCTTGGCCAACAGAGGAGGGCGTGCGTGACATGAGATCCTGGGTTAGGGGTCAGTGGATCCCGTTCGATGCCGACGCTATCAGCCAGCTCCTGGGATATCCGATGGTATTGGAAGAGGGCCAGGAATGCGAGTATGGCCAGAGGAGGAACCGGTCTGATGAGTTCGATGAAGAGGCCATCGCCCAGCTGCTATGTATACCGGGGCAGGATTTTGCCCGGACTGCTGCAGGGAGGCGAGTGCGAATCATGCGCACCAATATGACCACCCTGACCCAGATATGGATGACGTTGCTCCTCAGCAACATCCTGCCCACCGATCATAATTCCGACCTCCCCATGCCTAAGTGCCAGCTGGTGTACGCCATCCTGACACGGATGAGCATCCATGTGGCTCAGTTGATCGCTGATGCCATATATATTTTTGCAGGTATGGCGCCCACTAGGCACCCTTTGGACCCAGATAAGTCCAACAGGGCCCTGGGATTCCCCGCACTGATCACAGGACTCTGCCGGTCGTTCGGAGTCCCCGTTGCACCTACCAAGGTGATTCGGCCGCCCATCACCCGGGCTTTTATTGAGAAGTACTGTACCCAGAGACAGGCTCAGGGTGATGCTCCACAGGCCGCAGGCGCGCCACCACCACCTCATCAGGCTGACCAGGCTGGGGCATTTGACATAGAGCAGTATTTACGGCATTTGGTTCGCCAGCAGGCGGCCAACCACCGAGCACATGTACGGACCCATGACTGTCTGCACCAGATGAGCCTTAGCATGCAGAGCCAGGGCTTCGCTTCTTTTTCATGCCCTACTCCAGACCAGTTCAGGGCAGAGGTAGCATGGCCCGGAGATTGGCCCAAGGCCCAAGCAGGAGAGGCACCCCCAGAAGCTCCCGGCGATGGAGAAGAAGCCCACGAGGATGAGGAGATGGCCGATTTGCTTGACTTCTTGGGAGGGAGTGGAGACACGTGACTGGGAGATCCCCAGATTCATGTTTTCTTTCATATTTCTTTTGTCATTTTTATTCTATGTTATTGTTTTGACTTGAGAGGCTAATGTTTGTTTTTGTTGTTTTGATTGTCATTTGTACAGCGCATACATTTTTGTTTAGATTGGTGCGTTAGTATTTATATATCATTACTATCGATGATGTTTGAAATTCTGGAACCGTGTAGAGTTCTTCGTTTAGGAACATCGTCCAAAAGTATATATGTAAAATAAACAAAAAAAATCATGATAAAAATAAAAATAGAAAAGAAAAGAAAATGAAATGGAAAAGAGAACAAAAGGGAAAGAAGAGGGCAAGTAAAGAAAAAGAGAGCAAATAAGAAAAAAGAAGAAGGCAAGTAAGGAAAAAGGTGGAAAAAGAGAAAATAAGTTGTCTAGCTAAAAAACGACATGCTTTTGAAAAGAGACGATTTCCAACTTTTCTTTGAAAAAATTCATTGATCATAACCAATTTTTGGAAAATGTGTCTACACCTGAAGGGTGAATGCTGTGAAATTTCCCCGGACGCCCGAAATGGACTCGGATGAATGCACAAATTGATAAAAGAACATATTTTGGAAACATTGGGTTGATTAAAATAGAGGAAATGAATCCTGAGCCCTAGCATCACATGACCATAAAAATTTGACATTTGAGTGTCCGCATAGGTGCATGCATGACCAGTTTTGCATAAAGTTTCCAAATCATCATTTTTGCATTTGTGTCATGGAAATAATGTGAGGCATCCCTTTTATCCTTGAGCCAAACCAAACCCCGACATGTATCATGTCTAGCCATTCTACAAACCTTGAGCCAAAATCCTGACTCACCATAATCCTTACCCTCGGAAGCAAAAAGGAAGAGAAGGAAAATTTCCAATCAAAGAGAAAGCAAAAAAAGAAAAGAAAGGAAATTCCCAAATCAAAGAGTGGGAGAAAGCAAAAGAAAAAGAAAGAAAATTCCCAACCAAAGAATGGGAGAAAGTAAAAAAGGAAGGAAAGAAAGTTCTTGATCAAAGAAACTAGAAGAAATGTGCAGAAAGGTCTTTTGACCAGACAATATCTGAACAATACAGAATTGTCACCAAATGAACGAAAAAAGAAGAAAAGGGAACCACGACCTAAAATAGTCTTCTCCCTTTGATTACCAACCAAAATCCCGTGCGCTAGCGACTTTTTTTCTCGCCCCGCACTAAACAAAAACAGAAAAAGAAAAAAGCCAGAAGAATCAAAAGCCAAAAACACACAAAAGCCGAAAGAAGAAACCACCAAAAGAACCCATTCCCAAGGGAAGCCCTATTGATCCATGATCACGCGTGTAATTTTTGATTTGATAGGAAATAATTTGCAAAGCCAAGTCATGACATATCTATGGTTCGGAATTAGGATGAAACACTTACCTGTGCGAGATTGATACACTTTGAGTGATTTTCTTCTATTTTTGTCGAACCCAGTGTTTCCTCTAAATGGTCATTTAGAAACAAAATGCTAACAATCAAAATCTCATTTATGGTTATGGGAGATTTCATCAGCAGACTCTCCTTCCCCGGTAGACGCATTGTTTTTCACTCAAAAAAGCATATGCTGCTCTAAATCAATTGGAATATTTGTCTCTTTGCTAAAGCATGTTTGCATTTTAGCGGAGAAAACACCGAGACTTTTTCAAGTCTCACAAGTTATCCAGAACTACGTAGGTCTGAGTTCCTCATTGGAGGATACGTAGGAGCAAGAGCCTCGCTTTTGTCGACCACACCGCCTTTTGTTGCCATGACTCAAGAGCTGGTAGCCCGCGGAGACACCTTACGGTTATCCGCACCTCGTCATTCAGTGATCCCAAGTGTGATTGACGAGCAGAGACCAATATGGTCATCTGCGCCCTTTCCGGAGATGTCAGCATTTTCCGATGGAGACTTTTCAAGTCTCACAAGTTATCAAGAACTACGTAGGTCTGAATTCCTCATTGGAGGATACGTAGGAGCAAGAGCTTTGCTTTTGTCGGCCACCCCATAATCTTTGTCATACTGACCCTGAGGTCATGTGACGTGCACCCTTGTATCATCCAGAGGCGGCGGGCCCGATGATACGCGGAGATACCTTACGGTTATCCGCACCCTTTTGTCATCCAGAGGCGGCGGGCCCGATGACAAGCAGAGACCAAGTTTGGTCATTCTGCACCCTTGTATCATCTAGAGGCGGCGGGCTCGATGATACGCGGAGATACCTTATGGTTATTCGCACCCTTTTGTCATCCAGAGGCGGCGGGCCCGATGACAAGCAGAGACAAAGTTTGGTCATTCTGCACCCTTGTATCATCCAGAGGCGGCGGGCCCGATGATACGCGGAGATACCTTACGGTTATCCGCACCCTTTTGTCATCCAAAGGCGGCGGGCCCGATGACAAGCAGAGACCAAGTTTGGTCATTCTGCACCCTTGTATCATCCAGAGGCGGCGGGCCCGATGATACGCGGAGATACCTTATGGTTATTCGCACCCTTTTGTCATCCAGAGGCGGCGGGCCCGATGACAAGCAGAGACCAAGTTTGGTCATTCTGCACCCTTGTATCATCCAGAGGCGGCGCGCCCGATGATACGCGGAGATACCTTATGGTTATTCGCACCCTTTTGTCATCCAGAGGCGGCGGGCCCGATGACAAGCAGAGACCAAATTTGGTCATTCTGCACCCTTGTATCATCCAGAGGCGGCGGGCCCGATGATACGCGGAAATACCCGAGTGGTTATTCGTATAAACATTCTTTTGCTATCTGTAAGACAGAACGCTTGATAGCATGCAGAGGCTGACATAGTCTTCTGCACCTTTTGTTCCTCCGGGAACAACAAGTCATTTACATGCGGAAATTTCATGGTCGCCCGCGACTCTCGTCAACCGAGAGGAGCGAAATTAGTGTCATACACTGATTTTCGGGGACCTTTTCTTGATGACATGCGACCATTCTTTGGTCCTTGTGAGGTGCTTGGCATCCATCATTAGGCAATTTGTGAAATTCTAGGAGCGACAAGTCATGGTCACCCGCGACTCTCGTCAACCGAGAGGAGCGAAATTAGTGTCATACACTGATTTTCGTCCGGGGACCTTTGCTTGATGACATGCGACCATTCTTTCGTCCTTGTGAGGTGCTTGGCATCCATCATTAGGCAATTTGTGAAATTCTAGGAGCGACAAGTCATGGTCACCCGCGACTCTCGTCAACCGAGAGGAGCGAAATTAGTGTCATACACTGATTTTCGTCCGGGGACCTTTGCTTGATGACATGCGACCATTCTTTGGTCCTTGTGAGGTGCTTGGCATCCATCATTAGGCAATTTGTGAAATTCTGGGAACAACAAGTCATTTGCATGTGGAGATTTTATAGTCACCCGTGACTCTCGTCAAATCGAGAGGAACGAAATTAGTGTCTTATCTTTACTTTCCTTTTATCTCCAATAAAAGACAAGTAAAGAGGGGCAACTGTCATACCCTAATTTCGTCCGGGGACCTTTGCTTGATGACATGCGACCATTCTTTGGTCCTCGTGAGGTGCTTGGCACCCATCATTAGGCAATTTGAGAAATTCCAGGACATGCCGGAAAACCAAAAAAATATTGATGCACAATCCGTAAGTTTCCGTGATACACCGGAAACCAAACGGAAGCATCGTTGCGTAATTAAGTGAGGTTCCGTAACATTCCGTAAGTCAAAAAGGGGATGATTATGTAATCCGCAAGGTTCCGTAACATTACGGAAAGAAAACAAGTATCGTTACGAAATTCGTAAGTTTCCGTAACTTTACGAAAAAGAATCACCAAAAAAAAGCAGAGGGGGTGTACTTAGTAAAAATGGGGGTGCAAATAGCACCCAGGCCCACTTGGGCCCTCCAGAATATTCCTCCAGAAGGTTGTTGCTTCTGGAGGAAGCAACCTGGCTCGCCTGGGCGAGCTGAGCTCACATGGGCGAGCTGGGCGGCAACCACCTCCCCTATTTTGCTATAAATAGGGGAGGAAGTGAAGAAGAAAAGGGTTCAGCCCCTTAGGCACTTCTCTCTCTTTCGAATTTGCTTGGAAAAATTGTTTCCGTGAAGAAAATATAAGCCGAGGCGCTTCCGAAACGTTTCCGTAACATTTTCCGTGAAGAATTTCGCGAAGGTTTCGACCGTTCTTCGACGTTCTTCATTCGTTCTTCATCGTTCTTCGATCTTCAACGGGTAAGTACCTCGAACCAAGCTTTTCGATTCATTCTATGTACCCGTAGTGGTCCACATTGTGTTTCGTGCATTTTTATTCTCGTTTTGTTTACTTTTTATACCCCCTCTTGACGTGCTTAAGCCATTTTACTTAAGTCATTTCTCGCTTAACTTAAAAATAAAATAAATTTCCACCGAACGTTTGAATTGTATTATCCATTAACTTCGGTCAAAATAAATTCCGACCGTTCGGTCGTGCCGTAACCACGTTGGAAATCAAAAAGAGGTAAAAAATAATATAATAATCAAAAAGACATCTTTTAGTAAAATAAAGCGGAAAATCAATCGGACGTTTTCTCTTTGGGATTTCTCATTCTTAATCGAATTGATTAATAACTAAAGTGAAACTAAAGGCTAAAATCAATTCGCCTAGTCAAGCTCGTCCATAAAAATAGGCTTTTGAAGTTTGTCATTTCATTTCCTCACTAAGTAAAATGGATCATTTTTAAGGCCCAACGCCTTAAAATGATCACCTCTTAAGGTAAAAAAGAATCACTTGATAAGAAAGAACTACGTAGGTCTGATTTTCTCATCCCAAATTGAGGAATACGTAGGAGCAAAGGGAAACACCCTTGTCGACCACAAAAAGAGAAAATATAAAAAGGGTATAAAGGATATAGAGACATAAAAAGGGAACATAAAAAATCAAAGTCATGTTTGCACATTCGATTAAAGGCTGCCATCCCTTGGGGCGGACGTGTGGGGTGCTAATACCTTCCCCGTGCGTAAATACAACTCCCGAACCTTTCACTTAAAAGTTCGTAGATCGCGTCTTTTCCGGTTTTTCCGACGTTTTCCTCAAATAAACGTTGGTGGCGACTCCGCGCGTATTCCTTTCGTGGAACACGCATCCCGCGAGTCACGCGTCGCCCTCCCGCCGAAGGGTAGGTTGCGACACCCATCATTAGGCAATTTGTGAAATTCCGGGAACGACAAGTCATGGTCACCCGCGACTCTCGTCAACCGAGAGGAGCGAAATTAGTGTCATACACTAATTTTCGTCCGGGGACCTTTGCTTGATGACATGCGACCTTTCTTTGGTCCTTGTGAGGTGCTTGGCACCCATCATTAGGCAATTTGTGAAAATTCCGGGAACGACAAGTCATGGTCACCCGCGACTCTCGTCAACCGAGAGGAGCGAAATTAGTGTCATACACTAATTTTCGTCCGGGGACCTTTGCTTGATGACATGCGACCTTTCTTTGGTCCTTGTGAGGTGCTTGGCACCCATAATTAGGCAATTTGTGAAATTCTGGGAACAACAAGTCATTTGCATGTGGAGATTTTATGGTCACCCGCGACTCTCGTCGAATCGAGAGGAACGAAATTAGTGTCTTATCTTTACTTTCCTTTTATCTCCAATAAAAGACAAGTAAAGAGGGGCAACTGTCATACCCTAATTTCGTCCAGGGACTTTTGCTTGATGACATGCGACCTTTCTTTGGTCCTTGCGAGGTGCTTGGCACCCATCATTAGGCAATTTGTGAAATTCCAGGACATGCCGGAAAACCAAAAAAATATTGATGCACAATCCGTAAGTTTCCGTGATACACCGGAAACCAAACGGAAGCATCGTTGCGTAATTAAGTGAGGTTCCGTAACATTCCGTAAGTCAAAAAAAGGGATGATTATGTAATCCGCAAGGTTCCGTAACATTACGGAAAGAAAACAAGTATCGTTACGAAATTCGTAAGTTTCCGTAACTTTACGAAAAAGAATCACCAAAAAAAAGCAGAGGGGGTGTACTTAGTAAAAATGGGGGTGCAAATAGCACCCAGGCCCACTTGGGCCCTCCAGAATATTCCTCCAGAAGGTTGTTGCTTCTGGAGGAAGCAACCTGGCTCGCCTGGGCGAGCTGAGCTCACATGGGCGAGCTGGGCGGCAACCACCTCCCCTATTTTGCTATAAATAGGGGAGGAAGTGAAGAAGAAAAGGGTTCAGCCCCTTAGGCACTTCTCTCTCTTTCGAATTTGCTTGGAAAAATTGTTTCCGTGAAGAAAATATAAGCCGAGGCGCTTCCGAAACGTTTCCGTAACATTTTCCGTGAAGAATTTCGCGAAGGTTTCGACCGTTCTTCGACGTTCTTCATTCGTTCTTCATCGTTCTTCGATCTTCAACGGGTAAGTACCTCGAACCAAGCTTTTCGATTCATTCTATGTACCCGTAGTGGTCCACATTGTGTTTCGTGCATTTTTATTCTCGTTTTGTTTACTTTTTATACCCCCTCTTGACGTGCTTAAGCCATTTTACTTAAGTCATTTCTCGCTTAACTTAAAAATAAAATAAATTTCCACCGAACGTTTGAATTGTATTATCCATTAACTTCGGTCAAAATAAATTCCGACCGTTCGGTCGTGCCGTAACCACGTTGGAAATCAAAAAGAGGTAAAAAATAATATAATAATCAAAAAGACATCTTTTAGTAAAATAAAGCGGAAAATCAATCGGACGTTTTCTCTTTGGGATTTCTCATTCTTAATCGAATTGATTAATAACTAAAGTGAAACTAAAGGCTAAAATCAATTCGCCTAGTCAAGCTCGTCCATAAAAATAGGCTTTTGAAGTTTGTCATTTCATTTCCTCACTAAGTAAAATGGATCATTTTTAAGGCCCAACGCCTTAAAATGATCACCTCTTAAGGTAAAAAAGAATCACTTGATAAGAAAGAACTACGTAGGTCTGATTTTCTCATCCCAAATTGAGGAATACGTAGGAGCAAAGGGAAACACCCTTGTCGACCACAAAAAGAGAAAATATAAAAAGGGTATAAAGGATATAGAGACATAAAAAGGGAACATAAAAAATCAAAGTCATGTTTGCACATTCGATTAAAGGCTGCCGTCCCTTGGGGCGGACGTGTGGGGTGCTAATACCTTCCCCGTGCGTAAATACAACTCCCGAACCTTTCACTTAAAAGTTCGTAGATCGCGTCTTTTCCGGTTTTTCCGACGTTTTCCTCAAATAAGCGTTGGTGGCGACTCCGCGCGTATTCCTTTCGTGGAACACGCATCCTGCGAGTCACGCGTCGCCCTCTCGCCGAAGGGTAGGTTGCGACACAGCGGTTACAGTGTTAAGGGTCATCATGCATGCCCCATCTGTGAAGAAAATACAAGTTACATACAACTTAAACATGGAAGAAAAACAGTCTACAGTAGGCATCGCCGCTTTCTAACACCCAATCATCCTTACAGACGACTGAAAAAAGCTTTTAATGGAAGTCAAGAGCATGATATTGCGCCGATACTGTTGACTAGTGAGCAGGTATATCAACGGGTTCAACACCTGAATATTGTATTTGGGAAGACCCAAAAGAAGGATAAAAGTCAGAGTTGCATATGGAAGAAGAGGTTCATTTTCTTTGATCTTCCTTACTGGTGTGATCTTGAGGTTAGACATTGTATTGATGTTATGCATGTGGAGAAAAATGTTTGTGACAGTGTGATTGGAACGCTCCTTAACATTCAAGGCAAGACGAAGGATGGCTTGAATATCTGTCAAGATCTAGCTGATATGGGTATATGATCACAGTTGCATCCAAGGTTTGATGGGAAGAAAATTTACTTGCCCCCAGCCTGCCATACTTTGTCCAAGAAGAAGAATATAAGTTTTTGTCAGTGTCTTCGTCGGGTGAAGGTTCCACAAGGATACTCTTCAAATATTAAGAGCCTTGTGCAGTTGAAGGAGCTTAAGCTTGTAGGGTTAAAGTCTCACGATTGTCACGTGCTTATGCAACAATTGTTAGCCATGGCTATACGAGACATCTTGCCAAACAAAGTCAGGTTAGCGATAACTCGCCTGTGCTTTTTCTTCCATGCTATTTGTAGCAAAGTCATTGATCCAGTCATGTTTGATGAGTTGGAAAATGAGGCCGCAATTATACTGTGCCAGTTGGAGATGTATTTTCCCCCTGCTTTCTTTGACATCATGATTCACTTGATTGTGCATCTGGTCAGAGAAATCAAATGTTGCGGTCCTGTTTATCTACGGTGGATGTACCTGGTTGAGCGATACATGAAGATCTTAAAAGGGTATACAAAGAATCTATATCGTCCATAAGCATCTATTGTTGAGAGGTACATTGCAGAAGAAGCCATTGAATTTTGTTCAGAATACTTAGAGAAGGCTAAACTTGTTGGGCTTCCTGAGTCTCGGCATGATGACAAAGTGGGTGGTAAGGGTTCAAGAGGACTACATGTGATCACTCCAAGTGTAGAAGATTTGTTACAAGCTCACTTGTATGTCTTGAACAACAGTAATGAAGTTTTGCCATACATAGTTAAGCATGAAGCTTTACTCAAACAGAATAATCCGAAAATGTCAAAGAATTGGGTGTTGAAAAAGCATAACAAGACTTTCTGTGATTGGTTTAAAGATACAATCTTTACAAATGAGAATGCTTCAGAAACATTAACAAATCTAGTAGATGGGCCTAAAAGAAATGTTATAACCTGGCAAGGATACGACATAAACAGGTATTCATTTTACACAAAAGCACAAGATGACAAAAGTACAATGCAGAACAGCGGGGTCACCCTAAGGGCTGAATCTCAACACTTTGCAAGTGTCAATGACGTCAATCCCTGTGTAGCTTCCATCCCTTACTTTTGGTTCATTGATGAAATTTGGGAGCTTAACTATGTGAAATTTACGGTATGTGTTTTCAAATGTAAATGGGTTGACAGCAACACCGGTGTGCGCACCGATGATATAGGATTTACGTTGGTAGACCTAAAGAAACTTGGTTACCACAATGACCCTTTCATCATGGCAGAACAAGCTAGACAAGTATTTTACGTGCAAGACTCTTGTGATGAAAGGTGGTGCATGGTTCTGCAGGGCAAAACAATTGGTGTTAATGTAGAAGATGATGATTCATACATGGACACCTATGTTAGTCCTTTGACCACTCAAATCACTCCTAACGTTGTCGGAGAAGAAGAAGCTGACGACGTTCATGCTAATCAAAATGATCATGATGAAGGAGAATTGATTAACATCGTCTAATGTAATTTTCTACAGAGACACAGGTCGCCAAAGCAAGTAAGTGACAGCTACATTTTTCTTTGATTGAGGCATCAGTATTTTCTTTTAGATGGTATCCTTAGGACTTCATACAACTTATGTTTGTCGCCAGTTTCATCATCCACCACCATTTTCTTCTCTGTCTTCTCACGTTTATTGTTGTTAAACCCATATTTATGTTTTCTTCCCTTCATGTCTTGTTTTATCACAACTTTAGTCGAATCTCCTATCTTCAGCATAGTTGAATCTCCTGTCTTATTCTCCAATGACACACTTTGATGGCTTGTATCTCTTTTCTTCGTATGTTCTAGTGCTTCAGCTTCAGAATGCATAAAGCAATTTGAATTTTCCAGTGATCACCAAAGGCTTCTGCATCAGCATTGACACTCTCCACCCTCTTTGGTTTATGCTTCTGTGCTGCATTTCGTGCTTCCTCCTTATAAATCTCACATTTATTAGAGGTTGCACTAGAACGATCAACACCAATCTGTGCTTCTTCCTCGTCTACCAGCTCAATATCTTTCCTTTCAACTTTTGTTTTGTAAATTACAGTGTAGTTTACAAAAGCAAAGGTGAAACGAAAGATATTGAGCTGGTAGAGGAGGAACAAGCACGGATTGGTGCTGATTCTTCTAGTGAGACCTCCAATATATATGAGAATTATAAGGAGGAAGCACGGAATGCAACACAGAAGCATAAACCAAAGAGGGTAGAGAGTGTCAATGCTGATGCAGAAGCCTTTGGTGATGACTGGAAAATTCAGATTGCTCTATGCATTCTGAAGCTGAACCACTAGAACATACGAAGAAAAGAGATACAGGCCATCAAAGTGTGTCATTGGAGAATAAGACAAGAGATTCAATTGTGCTGAAGATAGGAAATTCGGCTAAAGTTGTGATAAAACAAGACATGAAGGGAAGAAGGCATAAATATGGGTTTAACAACAACAAACGTGAGAAGGCAGAGACGATAAGGGTGGTGGATGATGAAACTGGCGACAAACATCAGCCGGATGAAGTCCTAAGGATGCCATGTACATGTGTATTTCAGAAGATATAGTATTTAAATTCCATCAAGCATACATTGAGTGTTGATTACATGTAATAGACTTTTTATAACATGGTTGCCCCAAATCACAATTAAAAAGCACAACTACCAATCTTTCAGAGTCCTTTGGTTAATTTGTCTTGTCTCCTTCTGTGGTGGGGTTTTGTTGGGTTTTATGTTTTTGGAAGGTGGCACTTTGGGTGTCTTGTATCTGATCTCCTAAGTACCTCTGGTCCAGTTATGTTTTATTAATAATGTTATACTTTTGCCTTCCAAAAAAAACTTATGACTGATCCTCTTTTGATTAATCCTATTTTGTATGTTGTTGTATGTTATTGTATAAAAGATCATGGGTTCTCCACCTGCCTCCACTCCTCCTCCTCCTCCTCCTCCTCCTTCGGACGCATCGGCTTCGTCGTCTACCGTGAAGCGGACACGCAAAGCCTCATGTATACGATCATTGTCCACTAGACCACCTGGTGCTGAGAGACCAGTGGTGCATGTTGATCCTGCTACCGGGAAGGCCGACGGTCCCCACAGGAAGAAATTCAGAACGTATTTGGGGATTGTGGCGCGTGATAAGGTGGACGTCACCTACGAGAACTGGAAGGAGGTCCCTACTGCTCAGAAGGACCTGATTTGGGAGGATATTCAGGTATTTTTCTTTTCTTATTTGATTTTGTTTAATTAATAGCCAAAAAATACATTATTGTAACAAATAAACTTTATTTGATGTTGTCAGGCGAAATTTGATATCCCAGAGGCTTCTGACAGTAGGACGGAAAGGAAGTTATTGCAAACCGTGGGGGAGAGATGGAGGCAGTTTAAATCAGACCTCACGAGGAAATGGGCCCTTGCAGCCGATCAGGACGGTGTCGAGGATACTGTCTGTGAGAAATACGACATCAGCAAGGAAAAGTGGGCCCAGTTTTGCCAGACTCACAGAAACCCTTCTTGGGAGGTATGTTCCTTGCCATTTAAGTTGTTTTTCAAAGAACATGATGTTGTTATACTTCATTCTACCAATTTCAAACATTATTGTTTAATTTTTTCAGGATGTGCGCAAGAAGGCACAGGCCATCCAGAAGTAGAATATTGCCCCCCACGTTTTGTCTCGTGGGGGTTATGATTATTTGGAGTAGAAGCTCCTGGCTGAGAAGATGAAGAAGAAGCTGGAGGAAGCTGCACAATCAGGAAGCATTGATGGTGTCATCAACCCTCCATCCTCGGTTAGACGCCACGTGAAGTGGAATATGGCCCGCACGAAGAAAACATGGGAGATGACGACTGAGGCCGCAAAGGAAATCGCTGAGAAGATTGTAAGTCATTTTCAAGTAACCATTACAATTATATTTCAATATTTTGTGAATGCCATGTACCACTGTGTGTTTTCTGTGAAGGATTCCTTTGAGGAGCAGGCCACATAGGGATCCTTCGTCCCCCATGGACGTCAGGATGTTATCGCCGCTGCTATTGGACGTCCAGAGCACCTTGGACGTGTCCGTGCTGCTGGAGCCGGTGTCACCATCAAGCAATACTTTGGATCGGCTCCATGGACGTCCCGCAACGCTTCCTCCTTGCCTTTTGAAAAATTGCAGCAGTTGACCCAGCAAATCAGGGACCAGCTAAAGGAGTCCATCACAGAGAAAGTGACGAGGCAGGTCATGGCATCCTTCAGCCACATGTAGTCCCAGCTTCAGTCGCAGATGCAATCTCAGGGACTTGCAGTGCCTCCTGAGCTTCAGTCCCAGCTTCATTAGTGCCTCATGGGATACCCTAGCTGTCTTATGGCAAGTGCGGGATTATAGTTAATACAACCCCTCGTCCCTATCAACGGAACATTAGGGTAGTCCCCACATGAGAAAAGAACTCCCTCCTTTCCTTCCTTCCATCGAGGAAACCAATTGATTGCGCTGCCTCCTATCCCAGCCAAGTGTTGGTCCCAATCGACTCTCCTTTTTTTGACGCACGAGAGATAACTTTGAAGCGGACACGGGTGTCTTACATCTTGTTGGAATAGGTGCGAAATCAACCACACACAGAGAGCGGGTAAGCAACAGACAATCCGTGCGCTGTTCTTCTCGGACCTCCGGTCAAAGGTATCAAATAAGTCCGCCAAGATAGCCACCACTGCACTCTCCTTGCTATGGTGATATGCAAGGAAAGCATCAATTGCGGCTAGGTCCACCAAACCGTCTATGTTCGGAAAGAGGACAACCCCAAAGATCAGCAAAGCTAGTATATCCGCAAACGGGACCCACTTCTCTTGGCTTGCCATATCCCTTGCCTTGCCTTCCAAGTATTTCCGCGACAGGCCCACTACGCCGTTCCGAGTTTGCTTCATATGATCCAATTCTTTTTCCGAATCTCCGACCACAACTGCAATCTTACTCAAGGAGGGAAGAAACCCGGAGAAAAGGTACAGTTTTCTTCCCCCAAGAGGGCATCCTAATATCTCCTCAAACTCTTCAACAGTCGGTACCATTTGGAAGTCCCCAAACGTGAAGCATCTCAACGGCTGGTCATAGTATTGGGCGAGGGATACAACAGCTTCCGTAAATACCTTCGCTGCGGTCAAATCTAGAATCTTTCTGTACACTTTGCGGAAGGCTTGCCTTTGGAGAGGTCCCATCAATCTTCCCAATTCCTTGAGGCTGGTGACATCTAGACCCTTAACCTTGACTTGATAAAACCTTTTGCCGTTTTGATTTGTCCCCATCATTTACCTAAAAAAGGGGTGGATCAAGACTCCGATATGGATGATGCAATGCGTATGCATGACACGAAAACAAAACAGAGGGGTAATTTACATATACGAGACCGCAAAGATCCATCTTTTTAATGCTACGTTTTAGGCCTCATGGCGCCTCAACGTAAGTATTAAAAGGTTACGTATTACACTAAAGAACCAAAATATTACTAGCAAAACTAATATTTAGTGCTATTTGCAAAGAAATGCATGAGAACAAATGGCACAGAGCGTGTTTGCTCTATGCCCCTATTTGGGAACCTATAGGACTATATCTAGGGGTCTCTAATTACTACCCCCAACAATTCATAACTCACACGGCTGTTTTCTAGAGGTATCATCACTCAAAATAATAATATTGTGGCGGTATGGAATACCAGCGACAATATATTATAAAGAGAGAAAGCTCTAGACGAGGTTTCACTATTATCAAGCAAGTCGGAGACCTAGCATGATGATAGATTCACCTCCACTCCTTAGATTCCCATGAACCCGGGTATAGGGCCCTTTTTTTTACTCAAACCCGTGGGTGCTTAGAATGCAGTGTAAAGAATGCGAAATAGACAACAGTTATTTACATTTTACACAGTTCAACAAGTGCACACACAAAGTTTCACAATTCCACAATTCCTAAAATAGGCCTAACTCACAAAAATTCCCCAGCGGAGTCGCCAACTGTCGCAACAGGCCCTTTTGCGGGCGAGCGAGGCGAGGTTTACGGGTGCGCTTTCCAAAGGAGGAAAGATGCGCGGAGTTGCCACCAACGTTTATTTGTGGGAAACGTCGGAAAAAACGAAGGAAACTGGTCAAAACAAAAATTCTAAGTTTGGGAGTTGTATTTACGTTTGAGGAAGGTATTAGCACCTCTCACGTTTGTCTCAAAGGACAACAGCCTATTTTTTAGAATTGTGAAATTGTGTTATCTTACCTTTTATTTCTTTTTTATTTTTGAGGTCGACAAAGGCGGGGCTTTTGCTCCTACGTACCCTCCATCGAAGAGGAAATCAGACCTACATAGTTCTTTCTTAAGAGTGAATCAAGCGATTCTTTTTACTTGAAAGGTGATCATTTTAAGGCGTTGGACCTTAAAAATGATCCATTTACTTGGTAAGGAAAACTGAGATAATAAACTTTCAAATCCCTTTTTTTAGTGACTTTTTGTGGACGAGCTTGACTAGGCGGGTTGATTTTAGCCTTAGTTTCTCTTTAGTTATTAGTCAATTCAATTAAGAATGAGAAGTCCCAAAGAGAAAACGTCCGATTGATTTTTTTTCGCTTCATTTTACTAAAAGGTATATTTTGATTATTATATTATTATTTTACCTCTTTTTTGATTTCCAACGTGGTTACGGCATGACCGAACGGTCGGAATTCATTTTAACAGAAATTAACGAATATTACAAATCAAATGATCGGTGAAAATTTATTTTATTTTTTTGATTAGGCGAGAGATGACTTAAATAAATGACTGAAGCACGTCAAAAGGGGGTACGGAAAGTAAATGAAAATGAGAATAAAAGTACATGAAACAAATGGGGACCACCACGGGTACATAGAATATATTGAAAAGCTCGGTTTGGGGTACTTACCAGTTGAAGACCGAAGAAAACGAAGAACGAACGATGAATGTCAAAGAACGGTTCAAAATCTTTGCGTAATTACCCACGGAAACGTTACGGAAACGTTACGGAAGCGCCTTGGCTTGTATTTTCTTCACGGAAACAATTTTCCTCAGCAATTTCAAGAGAATACGAAGTGCCAAGAAGGCTGACCCCTTTCCTCCTCACTCCTCCCCATATTTATAGCAAAATAGGGAAGGAGCTTGCCACCCAGCTCGCCCAGGCGAGCAAGGTTGCTTCCTCCAGAAGCAACCGCCTTCTGGAGGAAGAATCTGGAAGGCCCAAGTGGGCCTGATTGCTATTTGTACCCCCTTTTTACTAAATGCACCCCCCTTTACTTTTTTTGGTAATTCTTTTTCCGTAACGTTACGAAACTTTACGAATTTCGTAACGATACTTATTTTCTTTCCGTAAGGTTACGAATCCTTACGGATCATGTATTTAATCTTTTTTAGCTTTCGAAGAAGTTACAGAAACTTACAGATTGCGCAACAACACCTCCTTTTGGTTTCCGCCACATTACGAAATTTCACGGATCGCGTAACCCTGCTTCCTTTTGATTTCCGGCGCGTCTCGGGACTTACATATTGTGCAACAAAGGGTGCCAAGTATCTTGAAGCGGCCAATCAAAGGTTGCATGTCATCAAGTAATAATCCCCGGACGAAATTAGGGTATGACAGTTGTCCCTCTTTACTTACCTTTTATCGGAGATAAGAGGAAAGCAAAGATAAGACACTGATTTCGTCCGTCTTGCCCTTTCCATGATTAGTCTATGACGACTCTCGTCTCTACTCCTTCTTTTTTTTTTCTGCACAACACAAAACAAAATACAAACAACAACAAAAACCACAATAATATAATATACATATATACATGTTTGGCGAAGGAATCAATCGGGAAAATAACAAAGACCACATTTCCCAGTCAAGAGGATCCGCACTTGACGGTGGAGGACACATGAACAGCGCTAGGCAATCAATTCATAGGGCTTCGAATAAAAGGCGAGAATGGAGAATTGCACTAGGCAAACACTACGCATGGCTCCAAACTCGTTGGTGGATGAATCAAACGGGAAAATAACAAAGACCACATTTCCCAGTCAAGAGGATCCGCACTTGACGGTGGAGGACACATGAACAGCGCTAGACAATCAATTCATGGGGCTCCGAATAAAAGGCGAGGATGGAGAATTGCACTAGGCAATCACTACGCATGGCTCCAAATTCGTTGGTGGAGGATGCATGAACGACAACTCAATTCATGGGGCTCCGAAAAAGGTAGTTGGCAGGACCGAATGGTCCACCGATTTTTTTTTACCTAAAAAGGCAAACATGCTTTTTGCAAAGAAAAATAAATCATTCGCGAGAGCACCATATCTTATAGAAACAACATACTCATGCCAAGGATAATCTTCCTTGTACCCGAAAATGAAGGGTAGGATGTCAACATTTAGCTTTTAAATGAACATTCAGGGGAAACATCGGGTTAAGCTGGAACTGGGAATGAATCACTCATAGTGTATAAGAACTCACACATGCAAGTGTTTCACCCTATTCCCAAACCATAACTGCACCATGACTTTATTTTGCACATGATTTCCTATCGAACCAGAGATCAAACGTACGATCACGGATCAATAGGATTTTCTCGAGGGTAGTGTTTTTGGAGAGGAAGCTGAGTGTTTCGGTCTTTTCCTTTTATGTGGGGCGGGATATCCCCAATCGAGAATGACCTTGAATGGCAATTCAAAAGGAAGAGACACCAAAAAAGGGTTTTCCTTCGCCGGCAGTCACTTACCTTGTCGAAAATTTATCTGGTCTGAAGATTTTTCGTTCCCTTTCTTTCATTGATCGAGAATTACTTTGTTTTCCTCCGATCTTTTCCCTTTTTACTTCCTTTCGATCTTCGATCGGGAATCCTTCTTTTTCTTTCTTTGGGAAATCGGGTTTTAGCATTCTATTCGCTCTCCCTTGAGGGGATTCCGCTGTCCTTTGCTTCAAGGGAAAGGATGAGGGTTCTTTTGATAGGCCAAGGTCCAAAATAGTCTAAGGTTGTGTCTCAATGGGGGCTTTTATCGTGGGAGCCCGATCTTGATATCCGGGGCAAAACAAATTTGGGTGTCAAGGTGTCGGTCTTGGGCCGAACTTCCATATTATTCCACAAGGCACGCGTGACAATGATGATTTGGAAACAACGTGCAAAATTAGTCATGGCCACAGCCAGGTGGGTACTCAAGCATCCCGTTTATGGCATTGTGATACTACGGTTGGGAATTTACACAAACAGACCCAATGTTTCCAAATTATGTTCTTTCATTAGTTCAATGGATTCACCCGTTCTTATCTCGGTTATTCAGGAAAATAAACTCTTAGTGACAGTCCCTTGTTTCCGGAAGATATGTTTGCTCTCTACGAATGATTTATACTTCCTAACTATAACATGCCGACCTTCGAGGTCTTCCTTTCTTTTTCCTTTTTGTTTCATTTTTATATTCACAAAACTATACACCCATGGCCCTCTATGAGGAAAACTTTTCTTTGTATATTTACATTCTCACACATGACGAACTTTTTCTGTACACGCATTAGAACTCTTTCTCTTTACGTCACACGGTCTATATACGAACCCTATTTACGTTCAAAGATTTTTTTGTTTTTCCCAACACACACCTATAGTTCATACAAAAGTTTCTTTATATACACTCGTTGCTCACACACAAGGATTTCTTTTCACACATTATTTACACACGCAAAAATCCTTCTATACACATTTTCCTTCTACATTCATATATGAGAAACATTTTTCTTTTTCTTTATATACGTAGACATTTATTCACAACGCTTCTTTCTTTTTATCATGATTTTGGTTCATTTTTTATTTTGGACGACGTTCCTAAATGAAAAATTCTACGCGATTTCGAAACTTCAACAAACACTATTGACAACAATGAAGTAAATACAAACGTAACAGTTCAAACGACATATATGCACAAAACAAAAGTCAATCAAAACGAAACAAACGTTAGTCCCTTAGTTAAACAAAAATAAAATGATACATAATAGGAAAAGGAGGAAGCATAAACATAACATAAAAAGGAATACGGATCTAGGGATCTCCCAATCATGTGGCTCCGCTCCCCCCCAAGAAATCAAGCAAATCGGTCATTTCCTCGTCCTCGCGGGCCTCACCTGCCTCGCCGGGAGCCTCTACGGGTGCCTCCCCTGCCTGGGCCTCAGGCCAATCTCCGGGCCATGCGACCTCTGCCCTGAATTGATCCGGAGTAGGGCATGGAAAAGAAGTAAAACCCTGGCTCTGCAGGTTGAGGCTCAGCTGGTAAAGACAGTCATGGGTCTGCACGTGCGCCCGGTGGTTGGCCGCCTGCTGGCGAACCACATGCCGTAAATACTGCTCCGAATCAAATGACCCAGCTGGGCCAGCCTGATGAGGTGGCGGCGCGTCTGCGGCCTGTGGTGCATTACCCTGGGCCGGTCTCTGCGTGCAATACTTCTCAATAAAAGCCCGGGTGATGGTGGCCGAATCACCTTGCTAGATGCGACGGGGACTCTGAATGACTGACAAAGTCCTGTGATCAATGCGGGAAATCCCAGGGCCCTGTTGGACTTATCCAGGTCCAAAGGGTGCCTGGTCGGCACCATACCTGCAAATAGATAAATGGCATCAGCAATCAACTGAGCCACGTGAATGCTCATCCGTGTCAGGATGGCGTAACCAACTGACACTTCGGCAGGGGGAGGTCGGAATTATGATCGCTGGGCTGGATGTTGCTGAGCAGCAACGTCATCCATATCTAGGTCAGGGTGGTCATGTTGGTGGGCATGATCCGCACCCGTCTCCCAGCAGCAGTCCGGGTGTGACACCCTCTACCCCGACATATAAATAAATAAAATATATAAAAAATATCGGTAACCAAATTCACACGGGTAAAAGGTTCACATTCACTTCACTATTATCAATTAAAACTTATTAAAAATATATTCGGCTCGAAACAAGGCCATCAAAATTTACAAAAATATTTTGTTAAATCAGTGAGATAAAATAAAATAGACTAATATTATGCAATTAATATAAAACTTATGCCCCACTGTCACATCCTATCAGAGCATTGTGTCCCGACGTCCTTCAGCACAAGGTTCCTTTAAGCACTTCACCTAGCCATCTGCTCCCCCGAACACAAGGTTCAAGATCATCACAGGATCCAAACACAAACAACAAACCGGGAGTGAGTTATCACATTCCTAACTACTAGAGAGAAACAAAACAACATATAGTAGCCAAATACAATTTACTTAGCATATCTCACATTATTTCATCACTTTGTCATTCAAAATTCATTTTTCAATCATCAATCACACCTTTCAATCATCAATCACATTACACAAGAATCACACATTTTGATCAAGACATAATAACACCTCAATTTCATAATAAAAAAATTAGCAAGCGCATGAGACAATTATGCTAAGACTCAAGCCTACATGCAATGTGGTACCATGTCAGTGAAAAACAACCATGGGGCGCTTAGGAGTACATAACAAGACACACCACACAATGGGTTTGTCAGGTCACTTTCACTAAGTAAGATCATAGGGAGACCAGTCAGGGTCACGATGTTTTGCGAGAATGCTCCAATCATATGGGATTAGCATAGGCTTAAAGAAGCACTCAAACCCAGTGACCCCCAAGGCCTACACTCCGAAGAGTCCGTCAGGGCCTCTCCCTCCTGATTCAGGTCCAACCCCTAAAATAATTTTTGCATGCAGACACTGCTCATGAATTATACAATACCCACGACCTTACACTCGTGTTTTAAACACGTTCAACCCAATTGCGCTACGATTTAACACTGGTTCCTAAATAGGAAACCTACATTTTCTCTTTAACACTGCGCATCAACGTTTTTCTCAAGATAACGCTGGTCGGGTTATCGTACAATTCATAGCTTACAACATAAGTAATTTCACATCAAGTGTTAACTACACACTTATCCACAACTAGAACTCATTCACAATTTCACATCTCATAGTGTCACAATCCACCATCACCTGTTTACACGTATCTCACAAATTAACACATGTTCAACTTTACACTTATACTCAATCTCAATAACAATATTATAATCTCAAAGCAACATGTTATTCTACAATTCATCACATACTCACAATTTGAATCATCATTTCATATCCTCAATATGACAATTTATATAAAAGACTATCACAACATCAGGACTAAAACCCCTCAAATAATATTACACAATTATATCAAAATCATAGGTCGAAATATACAAATATCGAGAGCACAATTTATCAAGCAATCTTCATTAGGACATCAATATTTTATTTATAATCATAAAGGAAAAATTGCAATTTAACAAACATCCCAAAATAAAACCCCAATTTAATCCTCTAAGGATCCCTACACATGTTCTCACTAATCCCCAACTGTGAATAACTCATCCCTTACCTCTAAGTGGGCTCATGTGTCTTCAGAGTGATAGCAGCATCTCTAGCGGTTTCCTGAGATTCCTCCAATTTTTTTCCTCTAACTGCTCCGATAGAGTTCCCAAACATCAAAAGAAACAGAGAAAGGATTGAAGCCTCCACTTATATTGTCATCATGCGATTTATTTTTATCCCTCTACAAATATTATCTCGCAAATCCTAACGGTGAAAGCGTGCCAAACTGAATTTCGAACAATATAACCAAATTTCGTGAAAATCCAACGGTTAACGAAACCGGGATCGTAGTTTTTCCGAGACAGCTCTGGGTTTCTGCGGGAAAGGAAAATGCTACAATGTGAGGGGTATTTTTCTTAGCTCAGATATAATATCAAAATTCACAACGGTTAGAGTGCTCGGAATTGGGTTGTGAACGTGGTGCTCAAATTTCACGACGATCCAACGGTGAATGCGTCCAAGATCGTTATTTTTCTGAGACAGGTTAGGTGGCCTACGGGAAAAAGAGAGAGTTTTGGGAGAAAAGGAAAAAAAACGAAATTGTGAGGCAGAGGGGGCTGAGGAGTCTGAAAACTGACCTATCATGTTGCTATTTATAGCTAGGGGCATTTTCGACCTATTATTTACTCTATTTATTTATTTATTATTTATTATTTTATAAAAACAAACTTTATTTTATTCTCTATCAAACAAATAAATAAAATACCCTTTTTATTTTCTCTCAAATCATTATTTTAATTAATAATTATATCTCCTTATTTATTTATTTATAAAATCTCATCATTATTTTTAAAATTCTATTTATTTATAAATAACAATTCCTTTTAATCTAGTTTACGAAAATTGGAATGTTACACCGGGCAAAATCCTGCCCCGGTATACATAGCAACTGGGCGATGACCTTCTCATCAAACTCATCGGCCTGGTTCCTCCTCTGGCCATACTCGCACTTCTGGCCCTCCTCCAGCACTAAAGGGTATCCCAGGAACTGGCTGAGGGCATTCGCATCGAAAGGGATCCACTGACCCCTCACCCAAGATCGCATATCTTGCATACCCTCCTCTGTAGGCCAAGCATTGGCATAAAACTCGAGGACTATGTCTGGGTCGAACTTGGCCATGGGGGTAACCAGCGATGCCCACCGCTGGCGAACTATCTCTTCCTGGAAGTCGGTATACTCATTGTCTCTGAGCTGGACGCGTCTCTCCCGGAGGAATAGCCGTCCTTTGATGGCCTCGAAGCGCTGCTGGTGCTCAGCGCTCCTAAAACGATGGCTGTCATATTCGGGAGCGGAACTGGTTCCTTTAGCCGCTTTGTCTTTCCTGGATCTCTTTGAGGCAAGCTTCCTTGGGGCCATTTCCTAAAAAGACAAACATTTTGGGAAGTTAGTTTTATAAGATAATGCTTATCTTAACACAAAAATGACATGCTAATCCCTCCAATTTAGAATGAACTCATGCACACGTTTAATGTAACACATTTATGCACATGGGTATGTGTAAAATATCCTACTATTTATGTCAATGTACAAGGACATCCAACACATTCTAGTTACCATACATAAATATGTATTTTTAAAAAGAACACACATTCTCATGCTCAAGGCACTACGTCAAAATTCACACCTAATCACATCCTAAATATTTGCTATCACAAACTACCTACACATATTTGAAGCACATATCATAAGACTTTCATTGTTTCACTTACATTTATTTATATGCATATTGGAAAGCTAATTACGTCATGCACCTACTTGCATTTAAAAAGGGAATTACATGCCATCATACATTCATTTAGGAAGCGACCTCAATATTCATTTAGGAAGATACTCATTCACACTTTGCAAGGAATTTCATGCCATATGTTTACATATATACACACCATTGAAAGGTGTTTTCCATGCTACCTATATTTACACATATATTTACATACCATTGAAAAGTATTTTCCACGCTACCTAAGTGCAAAGTATCCCTCATGGGGCAGCCAAATTCGAGTAAAAAAAACTCTCACAATCATGTCCTAATTTTCATGCCTTCCTACTTTCAAAACCAAAATTTAGGTTCTTAGTCACAAGTATGTTGCCTTGCATTGAAGCTAAGAGCTTGTGTTTCTAAGCTTGGAATTGCATTTGGGAACCTATTTCGAATCCCCTATGCTGTCTCCATATATATAAAACAGTCCCACAATCCCGATTTTACAAAATCACATTCATATGTCATTGGGGCATTTCACCGAGCACTCGGTGGGCGCATGTTTAGGCATAAATTGCAAGAGAACGGGGGCAATGTGGCATGCCCCATTGCTTCAAAATGCAACATAGGCCTAGGGCCATCTCACACAAACCCTCAACTCATCAAAACAAGCATGGATTCAGATGTGAATTGCTTCACAAATTTTGCAAAAAATGAGCAACTAAAGCACCAAAACACATCAATGGAGAGCCAAATAACCAAGGGAAATTGCACTTACTTGTGGGGAGTGAATTAAAGCGTGAAAAGGGAAGCAAAAACTCAACAATGGAAGCTTGGGGGCTGTTGTTCTTGTAGTTCCCGTGAGCTTGGGGGTTTTTGAAGTGAGGGGGAAGAGTTTCGGGTGAAGAAAATGTTCCCCCTCCACCCCTTTATATTTTCGTACAGGGGTTGCTCGCCTAGGCGAGCTAACCTGTACTTTTTTTTGTTAGGGGAAACATTAACCATGCCCCCCCCCTCCCTTATGGGTTAGCGTTTGTCTACTTGAACCTACTTAAGTTAGAATCAGGCGTCGATTACTTATTTAAAACAAACAATAGTAATAAATACTGTGAATTCAAAGGATACTGGGCTGCCTTCCAGCGAAGTTCTCTGCTTGTCCAGCGCCAGGAAGGGACAACGATCGGTTGATCGTGACCCTATCCCCCATTTGCATCCGTCCCTAAGTACCTGCAAGTAGGAAACAAACAATGTGCGGCCAATCGTGACCAGGTCATCGTCTTACCTTGGTTGATTTCCAGCCGTCAACTTGTCTCGACTTCTGACCGTGGCCTAAGACGATTCTGCCCCTGTTACCACAAGATATGCATGTGTATGTGCATGCATGAATGTTTCTAATGCGATGATTTTCTTAGTGAAGGCTAGTTAGGCTCAGTTTTAATTAAGCGTTTGGGGCACCCCATGAACCGAGCAAAGAGGGCTCAGGTTAATACAAACTAACACAAGGTTTAAAACTAAAGTGAGGACTAAAGCCTCACCCATATTCTCTTTCTTTAAAGAAACGAGACAATTACAGTGAATGGGAATCCCTGGAGGAAACCAAGAAGAACAAAAAACTCAGAAATAAAAGAACATGCAACAGTCCTCTCAATTGCCCCAGACTTCAAGCGTAATATCGCTTAACGACATCGGAGTTTACGGGCGAGGGTAGCTCCTCGCCATCCATGTTGGTGAGTATCAGAGCACCCCCAGAAAAAAGCTCTTTTCACAACGAAAGGTCCTTCATAATTCGGGGCCCACTTGCCTCGATTATCCTTAACAGCGTGGGACATCTTCTTCAGCACAAGGTCCCCCTCATTGAACTTGCGCGGGCATACCTTCTTGTCGAACGCGTTCTTTATCCTTCATTGATACAGACGCCCATGGCTCATGGCCGTCAAACGCTTACCTTCAATAAGGTTGAGTTGGTCGTAGCGTGCTTGAGCCCATTATGACTCTTCTAGGCCTGATTCCGCTATTATCCTCTGAGAAGGAACCTCTACCTCAAATGGGAGTACTGCTTCCATCCCATAAACTAAGGAATACGGCGTTGCCCCAGTAGAAGTTCGTACCGAGGTTCTATATCTGTGCAGGGCGAAAGGCAACATCTCATGCCAATCTTTGTATGACACCGTCATCTTCTGAACAATTTGCTTAATATTTTTATTTGCAACCTCTACAGCCCCATTCATTTTTGGCCGGTAAGGGGTGGAGTTATGATGCTAGATCTTGAAATCCTCGCACATTTCCTGCATCATTTTGTTGTTCAGATTAGTGCCATTGTCAATAATGATCTTCCTAGGGAGTCCGTATCGACAAATCAGCTCCCTCTTGATGAATCTAACTACCACACTTCTCGTGACATTAGTATAAGAAGCCGCTTCGACCCATTTGGTGAAGTAATCTATTGCCACAAGAATGAAGCGATGACCATTCGAAGCTTTGGGTTCGATGGCCCCAATGACATCTATCCCCCACATGGAAAAAGGCCAAGGGGCGGACATAACATTCAGAGGATGTGGCGGAACATTGACATTGTTCGCGTATGCCTGACATTTATGACACTTCCTTACATGGGCGCAGCAATTGCTCTCCATGATGAGCCAATAATAACCGGCCCTAAGGATCTTCCTGGCCATAGCATGCCCATTGGTATGTGTCCCAAATGAACCCTCGTGGATCTCCTCAATCATGAAGTTCGCCTCTTTGGCATCTACGCATCGTAGGAGGGTCATGTTGTGGTTCCATTTGTACAGGATGGTACCACTTACAAAGAAACCAATAGCCAATCTCCTCAACGTTCTTTTGTCATTGTCGGAAATCCCTGGTGGGTATTCCTTGTTCTCACCATAATGTTTGATATCGAAATACCACGGTTTCCCATCCCGCTCTTCCTCTATCGCGCAACAATACGCTGGCCTGCCCTGAGATCTGAATTCGATGTACGGCAGATCCCCATGTGGGGAAAGTTGAAACATGGATGCCAGGGTGGCCAATGCATCGGCCATTTGATTCTCTTCCCGAGGTATGTGGTGGAAAGAAATGTCGTCAAAGAACTCAACTAACCTCAAGATGTGAGTTTGATAGGGTATCAACTTCGGATCCCTAGTTTCCCATTCTCCTTTCAACTGGCGTATCACCAAAGCCGAGTCTCCGTACACTTTGAGTAGTTTTACATCAAAATCAATGGCCGCTTGAACCCCGAGGGCGCATGCTTCATACTCGGCCATATTGTTGGTACAATCAAAACCTAGCCTCGCTGTGAAAGGAATACACTAATCATCTGGGGATACAAGGACTGCCCCTACTCCATGGCCCAAAGCATTAGATGCCCCATCGAAGCAAACAATCCATTTGTCTATGTCTTCGTGCATCCGCTTCTCTTCGAACAGGGCCATGATGTCTTCATCCGGGAACTCAAGGTGCATTGGCCGATAATCTTGGAGGGGTTGCTGGGCCAAATAATCTGCCAAGGCGCTTCCCTTTATCGCCTTTTGGGTGACGTACACAATATCGAATTCAGATAGTAGTACCTGCCACCTAGCGATTCGTCCCGCAAGAGCCGGTTTTTCGAAGATGTATTTCACGGGATCCATTTTGGAAATAAGCCACGTGGTATGACTGAGCATATACTGTCTAAGCCGATGTGACGCCCACACCAGGGTGCAGCACGTCTTTTCCAGCATTGAGTAATTCATCTCACATGCGGTAAACTTCTTGCTTAGATAGTAAATGGCTTGTTCCTTTTTCCCAGAATCATCATGCTGACCCAACACGCACCCCATAGACTCGTCTAACACAATCATGTATAGGAAAAGAGGTCTCCCTGTCACAGGTGGCATGAGCACCGGGGGGTTTGCGAGGCTCTGTTTGATCTTCTCGAAGGCCTCTTGGCAGTCGCAGTTCCACAGGACTGTCTGGCTCTTACGTAATATCTTGAAAATGGGCTCACATGTAGGGGTGAGTTACGAGATAAATCTCGCGATATAATTCAACCTACCCAAGAAACCTCAAACCTGCTTCTCCGTGCGTGGTTCCGGCATTTCAAGAATGGCCTTCACTTTCTCGGGATCTATCTCTATCCCTTTCTGACTTACGATAAATCCCAGCAACTTCCCCGACTTTACCCCGAAGGTACACTTGGTTGGGTTTAGCTTCAGTTGGTATTTCCGCAACCTTCCAAACAGCCTACGCAGATTGACGAGGTGTTCGTCCTCAGTCTGAGACTTGGCAATCATGTCATCTACGTAGAACTCTATCTCCTTATGCATCATGTCATGGAACAACGCCACCATGGCACGCTGATAGGTTGCCCCAGCATTTTTCAGCCCGAAGGCCCTCACTTTATAGCAGAACGTCCCCCATAGGGTGACGAAAGTGGTCTTCTCTACATCTTCGGGTGCCATTTTTATTTGATTATACCCCGAGAAACCATCCATAAATGAGAAAAGGGCGAACTTGGTCGTATTATCTACCAATATATCAATGTGTGGCAAAGGGAAATTGTCTTTAGGACTGGCTCGGTTTAAGTCCCGATAGTCTACACACATTCGCACCTTGCCGTCCTTTTTCGGGACCGGGACAATGTTGGCCACCCACTCCGGGTATCGAGCTACAGCTAAGAAACCCGCATCGAACTGCTTCCTTACTTCTTCTTTGATTTTTAAAGACATCTTGGGCCTCATCCTTCGTAACTTTTGCTTAACTGGGGAAGACCCAGGATTCAATGGCAATTTATGCTGCACAATGTCGGAGTCCAGACCGGGCATGTCTTGGTATGACCACGCAAAGACGTCTTGATATTCTTCAAGAAGGGTTATCAAGCCTTGGGGGATAGGTGCGGTCATACTGGTTCCTAATTTTACTTCTTTCTTTCCTTCTTCGGTCCCTAAGCTCACCAGTTTGGTTTTTTCTTGGTAAGGCTTCATTTCACGTTCTTCCCTAGCGATCAACCTCTCCAACTTTGGTGAAAGGACGTCCTCTTCCTCTTCTTCGTTCATCATTTGGCTTACATCTCGGTCGAAATCGATTGTCAAACCCTTGTCTTTAGGATCCTCAAAGAATCGGCCCTCACATCTATACCAATCAAGACAAAAGAAACAAAAACATGCAAAATGATATGAGAAAAGGTGGGACTGCAAGAACAGATGAAACAAGATCTCTTTGTTTATTTAATGAGGTAGGTTTCAAAAAACAAGAGAGAAAGGAAACTATAGCCTCTAATTACATTGAATCAGCAGTATAGACCTCTGGCTGGCTTATCACACGCCAGTTCCCCACTTGGGAATCGGGATGGCATGGCTGCACAAAACTTGGCGGGTCTTGAGGGCACTCCTCTCCGATTGCTGCCACCTCTTCCTCCGACATCGTTCTGGCACTGGCGAAACACTGGCTAATGCGGTCGGGCCATGCCCTATCCGCCCGAAGTCTTGACGGCACATTCCTCCTTCCCGGCATCCCGGGTTCATACCCCAATCCATTTTTGTACTGATTTTCCCTAATATCGACTACGTCGGCATTCCCGAGGCCGTCCTTGCCTAGACCCATTCCGGGCTCAAATTCATGCTTGAGAATAACCCGTGCCACCATTATGGCCGCGTTGGAGAGAGAAGGTAGCAACGGACTTGGTTCCACAGAGGCGCAGCTCACCACCTCGAAGGATTGGAAAGCCATTTCCAATGATTCTTCCGCCGCTTCTACGTATGGTGCGGAGGAGGGGCAGCTCACCAACATATCCTCTTCACTCGACACTATCACTAAAAGTCCACCCACCGCGAACTTCAATTTTTGGTGAAGTGTCGAAGGGACCACTCCCAGCGCATGAATCCAAGGTCTCCCCAAGAGACAGCTATAGGCGGGATTTATGTCCATCACTTGAAACACCACATTGCAAGTGTGGGGGCCTATCTGAATGGGAATGTCGATTTCCCCCATCACTTCCCGCCGAGTACCATCAAAGGCTCGTACCACCATCGAACTTGGTTTTAAACGTGACGCACTAAAAGGAAGTTTTTCCAAGGTGGTCTTCGGCATCACATTTAAACTCGATCCATTGTCGATAAATACCTTCGCAACAACATGGTCCATACATCTCACCGACACATGTAGAGCCTTGTTGTGTCCTCTCCCCTCAACGGGAATCTCTTCTTCCGCAAACGCGATATAATTATTGGTGGTTATATGATTAACGATGCCTTCAAAACCCTCCACTGAGATATCATGTGCTACATGGGAATCGTTGAGGACCTTTATCAACACCGCACGATGAGGCTCGGAGTTTATGAGCAGTTCAAGCAAAGAGATCCTTGCTGGAGTTTTATTCAGTTGCTCAACTACCTTAAACTCGCTTTGTTGGATGAGGCGAAGGAACTCATGAACCTTTTCCAAAGTCACCGTCTTTCCTTGAAGACCCTCTTTCTTTTCAGCCCCTTTTACCATCGGAGGATCCACTTCTTTTGAGGGGGTGGCTACGTTTGTGGGCTCTTGGACCATGGGTGCTTTCCCCTTGAAGGGCAACTCCGCTGAGTGAGGAGAAGCGAACACCCGACCACTGCGAGTTACGCCACTGAGGCCGGTGATGTTGGTCACCTTGGCTGACAGGGAGTCAACTTCGGTTGCAACTCTTTCTCCAAATGCAGGAGGGGTATACTTCCATGGAACGACCTTATTGCTTTGATATGCAAACGGCATCGGCTTAGGCGCTGTCCGGGGGTATATGGGCGTGGAGTCGGTCCCTTTCCTAGTAAAACATATTACTAGGGCTTTGGGGGTTGGGGGAACCTTCTTTTCTTTCGACTGCATGCAAATTTGTGGTTCTTCCTTCCCTCCTTTGGGCACTTCAAGCTGCCCCCAGTTCATGAGCCGCTGAAGCAATTCTTCCACCGCGGGACAGGTTTCCATGTCGTGTGACTCCCTGAGGTGAAACAAACATTCGTCCCTTTTGTCTCCGCCACGGGAGACCATGCACGCCGCTTGCAGCGATTGGTAGATGAAGCGTCTAGAAGTAGCCACTTCTCCTAATCTCTTTGCCCGCGATGGCCCATCCTCTTCGATGGCGTTCACGCTAGCCCCTCCATGACTAGCTAGTGGGTTGGTTTTAACATTTGGGCCCTCCTCTTAAAACGATAGCCAGCCGACATTAATTAGGTGCTGCACCTTATACTTGAACGGGATGCAGGAGTCAATGTTGTGTCCGGGAGCTCCACTATGGTACACACACTTGGCACCCGGGTCATACCACTTGGGGTATGGTGGCTGGAAGACCCTCCCGGGTATGGCCACCACCAAATGATTCTCCAATAATGAAGGCCATAACTCGGAGTAAGCCATGGGAACAGGAGAGAAGTTATCTTTCGGGGGTGGGCGCTGTGCATTATTATAGCTCGCGCCGGGGGTTGTATTATTGACTGGCCGGGGAGTGGCTGGAGCTGTGCGTTGGGCCGGCGTTCTTTCTGCTGCGGGTGGTCCTTTTACTTGAGTCGGGAGGGAACTCCCGGCTCGAATTGAAAAGTTCGGGGGGTTAGGCTGGTATGAGCTTTGGATATTTTGGGGTGCTTTCATCCATGTTGGGGCGGAGGTGACCGCGTGGGTATCTCCTTCCTTTTTCCTCGCGCCCACCACTGGGGCTCTTCTATTGTTGTTGGGGGCCATGTTGGAGGCATATTCAAACTTGCCTTTTCTTAGATCAGATTCAATTCTTTCTCCAGTGAAGACAAGATCCGCAAAGTTAGCTGGCATATAACCTATCAGTTTTTCAAAGTAGAACGTGGGCAACGTATCTACCATAATTGTAATCATCTCCCTCTCTGTCATGGGTGGGACGACTTGGGCTGCGAGATCTCTCCACCTTTGGGCATATTCTTTAATGGACTCGTGCTCTCACTTGGTCATACTCTGAAGTTGATTCCGATCGGGAGCCATATCCGTATTGTATTGGTACTGCCTAATGAAGGCAGTTGCCAAGTCCTTCCATGACCGGATCTGGGAAGCTTCCAGATTGGTATACCATGCCACAGCCGCTCCGGCCAAGCTGTCTTGAAAGAAATGCACCAACAGCTTTTTGTCCGCAGAATACGCCCCTATCTTTCGGCAATACATCCGAAGATGCCCTTTCGGACATGTCATCCCTTTGTACTTATCAAAATCCAGTACTTTGAACTTAGGAGGGATGACGATGTCAGGCACCAAGCATAGGTCCGCTAAATCCGAGAACGGGTAATTGTCGAGGCCCTCTACCGCTCTTAGCCTCTCTTCAAGTGAATCAATCTTTCCCTTATCTTCCGCGAAGGGAAGGGACTCTTTTACGGGTGCGGGTGAAGACGGGACATGGCGGACTATGTTTGGTTGGGGTAATTCATGGGGGGCCGGATCCTTGAAGGGAAGCAGAGGGCCTAGATGGGCATCTCCTTCATCATCTTCTTGCAGGGGGTAGTCGGCATAAGGAGGGAGTTGCCCCTCGAAGGTAGGGGCTTGGCTCAAAACTTTCGGGGCGGCACTGGGAGTGAAGTCCGAAGGCAAGCCATAAGGGTAAGCTTACGGACTATACCTCCGACCAAACACCGTTGTGTTTCTATCTCGGCCCAAGTTTATTGCAGGCTGTAGCACCGGTTCCGCTTCCCTAACTGCATTGGAGGCGGTCGCCATGGCATTATCCTCTATAGTTTTCTGGAGTTTTAGCATGGCCTCCGTGATAGAAGCCATTTGATCTTTTAAGGCCGATAGATCGGCCTTCATCTGTTCTTGCACGCCCTCTTCATTGTCCATTTTTCTGGATCGAGTGTTATAGGGGTGCCTTTGTGCTTTCTTAGTTATGGTGGATTCCCTAAAGAAACAAACGACGGTGAGTACGCCACCAAAACATGAATATGCCAATGAATGATCAGAGCACTTGGACCCACCTCAAGGTTTTTTAGATAATGTGATGAGTTCAAAACTTCTCGTTTTATAAAAAGAACAAAGCTTTCATCTAGCCAAGATTATACAAAAGTGTTACAACAGAACCTAACGGTTTCTAATTATATGGGCCATCAAATCTATCATGTGTTGACAATAATTGATTAGCCCATGAATTTCCTCGGGGGCTGTACACACTTCGGCGATGGCTTTTGCTTTGGCTAGTAGTCGCGGGAGGTCTTGACTTCCATTCAAGGTCAAGGCGAACCTATCCATCCGCATAGTCGCTTCTTGATGCAATGCATCAATCACCCTCCCTCTTGCTTCCTTTTCGGCATACACTTGTGCGAAATCCTCTACTAGCTTTTGTTCATGGGTCACAGACTGGTTCAACTCTTCCTTGTACTGCCCTATGATAGCTAGCATGCTTTGCTCCGTGGCTTCCAAGTGTTGAGACAAACTCCTCTTGGATCTTGCGCAAGTAGCTAACTCTTCTTTTAAGATCATGCCATGCACCCGTGATCGGTCTCTTTCCTCTCTCCGGAGCTTGAGCTCATTGTTGCTACCCCACAAGGCTCCTCAGAATTTATCTCGGTCATGTTCCTCCTTGCGGGCCCTTTTGGTTTCTTGTTCAAGGGCTCTTGCAGTGGCTGCATTTTCCTCTTGTAACTCGGTGCACTCTTTTCGGATGTTTGTAGCGGCTGACTTGAACTTTTCTTTGGCGAGTCTTGTCCTCCCTAGCTCTAATTTTAGAGCTTGGACTTCTTCATCTTCCTCCGAAGCTTCGAATTTCTCCTCATTGATAGCTTTCAACTTGGAGAGCCAATCTAACCCTCGCGTATGAACTCTTAGCCATCCATGATAACCACCGATGACACCATTACGGATGCCCCTAAGCTCTTTGTCTTTCCTCAATGAACTTCTCCATGCCTTGTGGACTCTTTGTATAATCTTGAGACTTTGCGTGCCAAAATCTCTCACAAGGAAAGGCGAGAGACTCTCTTCGGTTGGTGCTCCCCTCATGGGATACCCTAGCTGTCTTATGGCAAGTGCGGGATTATAGTTAATACAACCCCTCGTCCCTATCAACGGAACATTAGGGTAGTCCCCACATGAGAAAAGAACTCCCTCCTTTCCTTCCTTCAATCGAGGAAACCAATTGATTGCGCTGCCTCCTATCCCAGCCAAGTGTTGGTCCCAATCGACTCTCCTTTTTTCGACGCACGAGCGATAACTTTGAAGCGGACACGGGTGTCTTACATCTTGTTGGAATAGGTGTGAAATCAACCACACACAGAGAACGGGTAAGCAACAGACAATCCGTGCGCTGTTCTTCTCGCACCTCCGGTCAAAGGTATCAAATAAGTCCGCCAAGATAGCCACCACTGGACTCTCCTTGCTATGGTGATATGCAAGGAAAGCATCAATTACGGCTAGGTCCACCAAACCGTCTATGTTCGGAAAGAGGACAACCCAAAAGATCAGCAAAGCTAGTATATCCGCAAACGGGACCCACTTCTCTTGGCTTGCCATATCCCTTGCCTTGCCTTCCAAGTATTTCCGCGACAGGCCCACTACGTCGTTCCGAGTTTGCTTCATGCGATCCAATTCTTTTGCCGAATCTCCGACCACAACTGCAATCTTACTCAAGGAGGGAAGAAACCCGGAGAAAAGGTACGGTTTTCTTCCCCCAAGAGGGCATCCTAATATCTCCTCAAACTCTTCAACAGTCAGTACCATTTGGAAGTCCCCAAACATGAAGCATCTCAACGGCTGGTCATAGTATTGGGCGAGGGATACAACAACTTCCGTAAATACCTCCGTTGCGGTCAAATCTAGAATCTTTCTGTACACTTTGCGGAAGGCTTGCCTTTGGAGAGGTCCCATCAATCGTCCCAATTCCTTGAGGCTGGTGACATCTAGACCCTTAACCTTGACTTGATAAAACCTTTTGCCATTTTGATTTGTCCCCATCATTTACCTAAAAAAGGGGTGGATCAAGACTCCGATATGGATGATGCAATGCGTATGCATGAAACGAAAACAAAACAGAGGGGTAATTTACATATACGAGACCGCAAAGATCCATCTTTTTAATTCTATGTTTTAGGCCTCATGGCGCCTCAACGTAAGTATTAAAAGGTTACGTATTACACTAAAGAAACAAAATATTACTAGCAAAACTAATATTTAGTGCTATTTGCAGAGAAATGCATGAGAACAAATGGCACAGAGCGTGTTTGCTCTATGCCCCTATTTGGGAACCTATAGGACTATATCTAGGGGTCTCTAATCACTACCCCCAACAATTCATAACTCACACGGCTGTTTTCTAGAGGTATCATCACTCAAAATAATAATATTGTGGCGGTATGGAATACCAGCGACAATATATTATAAAGAGAGAAAGCTCTAGACGAGGTTTCACTATTATCAAGCAAGTCGAAGACCTAGCATGATGATAGATTCACCTCCACTCCTTAGATTCCCATGAACCCGGGTATAGGGCCCTTTTTTTTACTCAAACCCGTGGGTGCTTAGAATGCAGTGTAAAGAATGCGAAATAGACAACATTTATTTACATTTTACACAGTTCAACAAGTGCACACACAAAGTTTCACAATTCCACAATTCCTTAAAATAGGCCTAACTCACAAAATTCCCCAGCGAAGTCGCCAACTGTCGCAACAGGCCCTTTTGCGGGCGAGCGAGGTGAGGTTTACGGGTGCGCTTTCCAAAGGAGGAAAGATGCGCGGAGTCGCCACCAACATTTATTTTTGGGAAACATCGGAAAAACCGAAGGAAATCGGTCAAAACGAAAATTCTAAGTTCGGGAGTTGTATTTACGTTTGAGGAAGGTATTAGCACCTCTCACGTTTGTCTCAAAGGACAACAACCTATTTTTTAGAATTGTGAAATTGTGTTATCTTACATTTTATTTCTTTTTTATTTTTGAGGTCAACAAAAGCGGGGCTTTTGCTCCTACATACCCTCCATCGAAGAGGAAATCAGACCTACGTAGTTCTTTCTTAAGAGTGAATCAAGCGATTTTTTTTACTTGAAAGGTGATCATTTTAAGGCGTTAGACCTTAAAAATGATCCATTTACTTGGTAAGGAAAACTGAGATAATAAACTTTCAAATCCCTTTTTTTTAGTGACTTTTTGTGGACGAGCTTGACTAGGCGGGTTGATTTTAGCCTTAGTTTCTCTTTAGTTATTAGTCAATTCAATTAAGAATGAGAAGTCCCAAAGAGAAAACGTCCGATTGATTTTTTTTCGCTTCATTTTACTAAAAGGTATATTTTGATTATTATATTATTATTTTACCTCTTTTTTGATTTCCAACGTGGTTACGGCACGACCGAACGGTCGGAATTCATTTTAACAGAAATTAACGAATATTACAAATCAAATGATCGGTGAAAATTTATTTTATTTTTTGATTAGGCGAGAGATGACTTAAATAAATGACTGAAGCACGTCAAAAGGGGGTACGGAAAGTAAATGAAAACGAGAATAAAAGTACATGAAACAAATGGGGACCACCACGGGTACATAGAATGAATTGAAAAGCTCGGTTTGGGGTACTTACCAGTTGAAGACCGAAGAAAACGAAGAACGAACGATGAATGTCAAAGAACGGTTGAAAATCTTCGCGTAATTACCCACGGAAACGTTATAGAAACGTTACGGAAGCGCCTTGGCTTGTATTTTCTTCACGGAAACAATTTTCCTCAGCAATTTCAAGAGAATACGAAGTGCCAAGAAGGTTGACCCATTTCCTCCTCACTCCTCCCCCTATTTATAGCAAAATAGGGAAGGAGCTTGCCACCCAGCTCGCCCAGGCGAGCAAGGTTGCTTCCTCCAGAAGCAACCGCCTTCTGGAGGAAGAATCTGGAAGGCCCAAGTGGGCCTGATTGCTATTTGTACCCCCTTTTTACTAAATGCACCCCCCTTTACTTTTTTTGGTAATTCTTTTTCCGTAACGTTATGAAACTTTACGAATTTCGTAACGATACTTATTTTCTTTCCGTAAGGTTACGAATCCTTACGAATCATGTATTTAATCTTTTTTAGCTTTGGAAGAAGTTACAGAAACTCACAGATTGCGCAACGACACCTCCTTTTGGTTTCCGCCACATTACGGAATTTCACGGATCGCGTAACCCTGCTTCCTTTTGATTTCCGATGCGTCTCGGGACTTACATATTGTGCAACAAAGGGTGCCAAGTATCTTGAAGCGGCCAATCAAAGGTTGCATGTCATCAGGTAATAATCCCCGGACGAAATTAGGGTATGACAGGTTATTTACAAAAACCGATGTCAATATGAACCTTAACATCGGTTGTAATAGAAAACCGATGTTAACGTTTATATATTAACATCGGTTATTTGTGTATAACTGATGTTAGCGTTTGTATTTTAACATCGGTCATCTATAGATAACCGATGTCAACTCTTATACATTTGTGTATAACTGATGTCGGCGTTTGTATTTTTAACAGCGTTTGTATTTTAACATCGGTCAGTTATAAATAACCGATGTGAACATTTGAATATTAACATCGGTTATGTACACATAACCGATGTTATACACAAAGAACTACACCAAATAAGTGTATGCATCATCAACATTGACATCGGTTTTCTAGCAAAACCGATGTTAATGGAATATATTAACATCGGTTATCGTAGGAAACCGATGTTAATGTATTACATTAACATCGGTTTTTCTAAAAAATTGATGTTAATATAACATATTAACATCGGTTTTACTGCAAAACCAATGTCAACGTTCATCATGCGTACACTTTTTTTGTTGTTGCTCATTGTGTTTAACATCAGGTATTTAGAGAACCGATGTTGCCATATATATGTTAACATCGGTTTTGTAGAACCGATGTTAACATTGATACATTCAACATCGGCACTTTCAACATCGGTTTTAAAACCGATGTAGAATGTTCTAAATAACCGATGTTGAAAGTGTATTTTCTAATAGTGACTGGAGGAAAGACCAGTGGCATGAAGAAGCTTGCTGCTTCCTTTGGCCATGTTGGCACCAAGACCTATTGTTGTTATGCACTCATATTGTTGTTATGAGATTAAAACTAATCTAGGGAATTTCTCAACGAAACTCGATCTCTTTTGTCACCCACTTATCATACCATGATACTACTTGATCACCTTTTCCTATTTTCCATGAAACCCTCCTATCAAACCACCCATTTAAACTCCCTTTATCACATACCAACTTTAGATCTCTCCCCCATAGTGATGAAATAGAAAAAAATTCCTCCCCCAAAAGATCTCTTTAATCACCATACTTTGACTTTAAAACCTAGTATTCAATTGATTAGCTATTGTACAGGATGATGTTTGATGGATATTGTAGTACACATTAACCCAAAAAAGCAATTACTTAGCAGAAAGTATGAAGTACAATAATTGTAAATCAGTATTATCACCAAGCTATAAACAACTACCAATAGCGTGCAAACTATTATAATTTGAAGTTAGAGACAATGTGGATTTCCTATATAAGTAAATGGATTTATTGCAGAATATTATAGAGTTCAAAAACCAGGAATACAGCTAAGAGACAAACTCATAAATTGACATAGACCTAGCTAGTGGATGGTAAAAATTATTTTGACTTTCTGGTATAGCTTCAGCAGTAACTCCTGGACCACAGGATCTTCAAATGTCACACTGATAGTTTGATGCACAACTTCCTATCACCAAGAGGAAAATTCAATGTATCTAAAACTCAAAATTCTTCCAAAGCAAGAGATATTCATCAAAATGGGGATTGCATTGAACATGTCTAATTTTAATATGAAAATATGCAGTGCAAACTAGTAGAAAAAATGAAATCTGAAATGTAAGAATTAAAAACAAAAGTGCATATTTGATTTCTAATCACTGTGTTTTTGTCAACTAATACTGTACCATGCTTATGTTAGGGAAATAGAACCTCACTTATGCAAGATCGAAATGACAAGGCAACTAATTTCTATAAAGCAACTTTGATGCTATCGTTAGAACCATACTAATAGTCAGTGCCTATGCAAGGTTGCACATTCCATGAAGCTAGAAAGTTAAAGGCAAAAATGAAAAGGGGGACACAAACCTTCAACGATGACAATGACTGCGGGGTGGCATGGGAGACACCTTTGACGGCCAGCGACTGACGAAGGGCACGATCTGAGTGAGGGCACAACGTGTACGGTGAGTGAGTGACGGCTTTAGAGAGTGAATGAAGGACTGAGTGAGTGAGTGCCTTTGAGAAATGGTAGCACAAACCACGACAGTTTTTGTGTTTAAATCGTCTTTGTACAAAACCTCCAATTTACAAATTTGTCGTCATGTCGCTATTTTCTTATCCTACAAAAACGGTTATTTAAAAATGACGTCGTTATCTTCCCCTTAATTATAAAAATGTCACTGTGTCAAATGTGCATCGTAAAAAAAAAAAACTTTTTTAGTAGTGATTTTGAGTTTAAAGATTGTAAAGATGAAGAATTTGAGATTTATAATTTTCAAAGATTTAATAAAAACATACTGTAACTATTAAAAACTTCCAACATATTTGAATTAATTATAATAATTAATTTTTAGAAGGCATTTTAATAATCATAATAATAATAATTAAGTTTAACATAATAACGGTTAAAAATTATCATTATGTTAAAATTTATTATTTTAAAAATTAAAATACAGACAGGATTAGTGTCAAATTGATGAAAGGACCATGGTAGGTAAAGTTGCAAACATATAAAGGATCAAAAACTATAATTCTAAAATATAAAATACCGAGGTAGAAATTATTAAAAGCATAAGAGACCAAAAATATATTTTAGCCTGTTAGAAACTTAACATATGTTATGTCAACCAAGTCGCATATTTTATCCATTATTTATATGGGACCTGTTTGTTTAAACTTATTTAAAAAATATATTTTTAATGAAATAAGTAGATATTTATTTTTTTATATGTTTAGCTAAACTTTTTTTAAAAAAAAAAACTAATTTTCTGCTTTTATTTTAATAAGCAAACCATCCACTTTTTTTAAAAAATGACCATGTTTTAAAATGACAATTTTTTTAAAGTTTAAACAAATTGATTGATGGATCAACATAGGATGAATTCCTATTGTACTGTTGTTTTATAAAGTTTACAGTATAATAATATATATAAATTATACTATTTTAATTATACGAACATTACTTTAGTTTTATTTTGTTTTAATTTTTAAATATTTATTAAAATGAAAATAATTTAATTATTTTTATATCACAATTTAACAATAAAATATAATAAAATTTTTTAATTAAAAATGAAAAATCTTAATATAGAAATAAAAGTATATAATTTCTGCAAGATCATAAAATTAGGAAAATAATGCGCTCATATGCTGTGTGACACATTACAAACATTTATAACAGAGAGAAGTCCATCCATATATCATAACTAAAACTATTATTTTGTCTGAAATCAACACTTCAATCCTTTTAAGGAGTAAAACGTGTCAAGTGAAAACCCAACATTCCTAGTGCTAGAATGTAACCGTTTGTCACCAGTTCAACATGATTCATCATTCTATTTTTGACACCGTGACGGTATAGCAACAACATTAATTAACGGTTAACAATTCAATCAATAAAAATTACAATTCATCGTTTAAAGAACTTCGAAATTAAAGTGCGTTTTACGGATGATCCATCATTGTAGCACGCGGCATTAACAACACTTGACGAATTCCACCACATCAATCCCCAAAATATATCGTGAGACAAACAATATAAACAATGAGTACAGCACATCACATACGGTTGGACATATCGGTTGTGTCAAGATCCAACATAGTTCCAAAACTATCATACCAATCTTCACACATTCCGAAGAAGGTTAAGAAACAAGGAAAACATATAATTTCTTCACACAAACCTTTCTTGTTCTTGCAACCATTGCACCCTCACAACCAAAAGAATGAGGCTATGGGTTAAGGCCTCGGGTGCATTGAAAGATACGTATAGCATTTGGGTTGCAAAGCTCTCACCAAGTGGTCCATGTAGGAACCCTGATCTTGAAATCGCGATCATCAAGGCCACTAGCCATAATGAACCGTGCATGGATTACAAGAACGTTCAAAGGGTTTTCAAATGGCTACGTACCTCACCTTTGTACCTTAAACCTCTTCTCTACACAGTCTCCATGAGAATGGAGAAGACTCGTTCATGGGTCGTGGCACTCAAAGGGTTGATGCTCACTCATGGGGTATTTTGTTTTGACTATCCCGCGATGAAAAAAATGGGAAGATTACCATTTGATTTGTCACATTTTAGCGACGTGCATGTAAACCCTAATAAGGCGTGGCTTTTCAATGCATTTGTTCGTTCCTATTTTGCGTATTTGGACCAAAAATCCGCGTTTGTACGATTGGAGGCAACTAAAGAGACCAAGCGTGGGAGCAAGGAGAAGGAAGAGGCCGTGATGGAAGAGCTGCAAGACTTGGAGAAGTTCCTTGGTTTGATTGATTTGCTTCTACAAATCAAGCCTAGTAACCCTAACATGAACGTGGTGCTTATTCTTGAGGTCATGGATTGTGTTATGGACGAGGTTTTGGAAGTCTATGATAAATTTTCCATGAGGGTTCATCGAGTGGTATCGAGGATAATTGATATGGGTGGGAAAGAAGAAGCAAGAGTTGGTCTTGATTTTGTGAGAAAAGTTGAATTGCAAGGTGGTAAGATCTCTATGTACTTTGATTTTTGTAGGGACATTGGGGTCATTAATGTTTCCGAGTGCCCCGAAATCGTGAGGATTGATGAGAAAGACATTCATGAACTAATAAGCATAAGGGATGGTGGTGTCTCCGAGAAGAAAAATTTGAAGTTTGATAATAATAATAATTATAATGATAATAATACTATTGTCGTGTATGAGGGTAATAATTCTAGAGCCATTACCACCATTTCGGATTTCAAGACGGTGATCACTGATCAATGGGAGGTGTTTGATGATGTTATGGATAGTGCCTCCAATGGTACAAGCCTGCATATCGCCACAAGTACTAACCCTTTTGTGGATTCTTTGAGCATCGTACATTATATTCCCGTTTGCAATACTCATATTCTTCCAGATTTAATTGTTTTGTAGCATGTAGAGATAAGTATAAGGTTTAATTTTGCAGTATTTCATGAGGCGTCTTGTAATATGCTTGTAATTTTTGAAAAAGAAATAAAAAAGGATAATGTTTCTGTCTTTCTCATTTTAGCTAACAAGGAAACATATAACTTAAATTTCGAGATTATTATATATAAATCGGACATTTTATTTTCTAAATTTGAAATATCTTTGTTGGTATGTAATTAACTTTATAAATATAGTCCTTAATGTAGTTCCTTTTTCATTTTATTTTTACTGACGCTTTTGCATATAAAAAAGATTAAAACGAATAATATTATATATAAAATGCTTAATTATATTTTAATTTCTAAAATATGGGTTAAATATGTTTGTCCCTTACATTAAAAAATTAGTCCGTGAAATTTTCAAAATCAATTTATTTATTTGAATCTAAAATTATTTTTTTTAATCTCCAAAATAACCACTAATGACGTTAACAAAATCTCTAACATGGCTAACGAAAGGTCATGTAAGTGATTTTTGCATGGATTTTATATATGGTTAAATATTTTTTTGTCCTTCAAAACCAACTTATTTTTGTCCCCCGTATTTAAAATTGATTTTTTAGTCCTCAAATTTAAAAATAATTTTTTAGTTCGTAAATTTAAATGATATGTTCTAGTCCCCTTAATTTGGAAATAGCTTATTATGATCTCAGAGTTTATGGAGGTTATTGAGATAAGACTACATAGTTGTGGTTACGACAATGATCATCAAAGTAGTAAAGGGACACGGAAGAGCAAGAAAGAGAACGGAGAGAAAGAGAGTACTAAGGGAAAAGATGAGAGTGAAATTTAATAATAGAAAGAGGAAAACAAGGAGGTTATTGAGGTAGAAATGATGGAGAGGATGAAAGTAAAAGACGCCAAACAAGATTTTGAAGACTCAGAGTGAGTTGCTACAAAATTTCTTTTATTTTGCTTTAGTGAATTTAGGGGATTTAAAATTATCACAAAATGTATTTTAAAATTTTACATGTTAATCTAAATTTTCGGAGTTTAAAACAATCATAAATTGTATTTTAAGTTTTTTTAAAGATGGTGATTAGTAAATAAGGATTGAAAGGAATAATGAATCCTATTAAATGCAAAAATTGGAATGACTTATGTACCCTTAGTTTACACTGCAAAAGCACGTCAAAACTTATTTACTTTAGATTATTATTTTTTATCGGTAAATATTAGGGATAGTTTGTTTCACAAAATCTTATTAGATTTCCGGTAACATGGAGATGGGAATATAATATTCTCATATTTCTTACAAGTTTTGAAAAAATATTCTTGAGTATTATTGATTTTTGTGAATGTTATAATCTCCTTTTTTTACCATGTTTTCCAACATTTATATTCCCATGAGGATGTGTGGGAAGTGATATCCCCATGAAAATGTAAGAGTTGATCGTCTAATACCTACAAGAAATTCACTAATTAGCGACAACATTTGACCCTGGCTAATTCCTCACTAATTAGTGACAACTCTAGGACAAAATTTATTCTCAGCTGCACCTTCGCAAATTAGTGAGGGAATAAAGAACATGATTTTTCCGTCTCTATTCCCTCATAATGACTTAGCGAGTGATCATTTTCCTTGTAAATATCTCACTAATAGAAATATAATTATTCTAAAAGAAATTGATGTTAGCTAGGGCTTAATTCCCTCTCTTTTCCCCTACTACTTTGTGACTGAATCTCTGCCATAACCACTCATAAAATAGATTGTCAAATTGAGATTAGCAGCGGAACATATCATTTCCAAGTCGTCGTAAAATTTAAAAGGATAAGTTTCCTCACAAATCAATCGCAATAGGTATAAGCAGAATATTATCATTTAGCGAGGGAAGGTTTCCCTTGCAATTTAATTGTGAGAAAATTAAATTAAATTAAAAGTTTGCAAAGGATAATTTTTCTCACAAATCCCTCGCAAAATGAATTAAAGTATAAAATGTATAAGCAATTTTAGTTCCTTTATCGATAAATGACATGCAAAGTTGTTTATGATTTAAAAAATAATTGTGAAAATAATAAACATAAGACTAGAACTCAAGTATCTTAGTTTGACCAACACCAACTAAACCACTAAATCAATTAAATAACTTAAGTAATACTATAAAAACTATTATATATAAATGACTAATAAACGTCAAATTTACTAGATTTTAATATGCATTTTGTGATGTTTATTTAGAATTTTAGTTAACTTTAGGCTTTGTTTTGAATCAAATTTGTTTTAAATTCAGTTTTTACTTTGTCTTAGGTAGAATTTTATGTTTTAGTTATGTTGAATGAAATTTTGATAGTTTTTCAGCAAAATCTCCCGCTTAACCGCTAGAGCTTCAGAGGCACAAAATTAGCAAAAAGTTCTAGAAGGAGAAATTGTGAAAATTGAAGATAAAAGCTAGGAAAATCAAGAGCAAGATATTTTTCAAGGATAAATTAGATGAATAAGAAGATAATTACTCGAATTAATTAGAGATATTATTTGTTTGTAATTTCTTATGATTATCTCCTTAATTAAACCTAGCTACAATTCTATTAATACGAGGCTAGGCATTTATTGTAATGTTGTACAAGTCCTGAGCAATTCTTAGAATTGTATTTTGGACTTCCACTTACTAGACATTTGCATTATTACATCAGACACTTTAGGTTTCATTGTATTATTTTTATGAGTGCAATTCCTTCCACCTAGGAAAGGAAAGGGTGAACCTTATATCGCTTTAATTCTATCAATTCAATACTTCATCTTGAGTTCTTTATTTGTTTTTGTACTTAATATTTTTATTTGATTGACCAGTTTATAAATGAAATCAAGAATTGACTTGTGCTTTGGCGAGCTTTGTTGAAACCCAAACATGAATCAAGTACTTGATTGGGTTTATCTATACGGATAGAATAATCTTGATTAAGCCTCGCTAATTCTCAACCATTAATGTTGATTGCTTGTGTCGGTATGCCTATGGGATTGGGTATCGAGAAAGTACATAGTTTAGAATCTATGGCCATGTGGGAGTTGGGTAGAATACATTACTGAATTGGGGATGAGCAAGAGAGATGAGTAGAAAATTGTAAAGTTATAATGGATCGAGCCAATTCTAAGTCCAAACCTAGACAGTCATTCATCAAGATCGACGTCATCATCCAAATCTAGTATTTCTATCTTTACTTAATTATTTTATTGTCATTTAGTTTTTATTGCAATTTATTTTATGTTATTTATTTCATGACAATCACAAAACAAAAATACAAAAACCTAGTTCTTAGTTATATAATTACATGAAATCTCTCATTTATTCCTTTGGGAGACACCTGGATGATAGTTAAGTTTCTAAATCATAATTGGGTTACACTTGGCCTATAATTTAAATCTAAAGTGAAATAAAATCCTAACAATTACTATAAAAGTTAATTCATATTTTGTATTATTTATTTAATTTTAAAAAGAAAGCACTATGAAAAGCAGTAAACATGATAATGATGGTAAATCATTTATCATTTATATCTAATTTTTTTTGTCATGGATATAGAGGAGGACCAGCAAGTTCCAATCATTCTAGGAAGTTCCTTCATGAGAACTGTTCATGAAATCATCAATGTTCATAAAGGAGTCTACAGACTTAGAGAGGGCAAGAAACAAATGTCATTCAAGGCATTGAAGATTTTCTCAATGAATCGGCTCACCAACAATACCTTGACAATCCACATGCTATACGTCGAGCTATTGGCGTTAAAGAAGTGCTTACTAGGACGCAACCTAGCATTATAACTTTAACTTTTTCTTTTAGTATTTTAAATTCTTAGGTTAGTTTAAATTTAAATTTATTTCATTTTAATTCGTAGTATAGTTTTTAATTTTAAGTTTGGAGTAAAAAAAAATTGTCTTAAAAAAATTAGAAAATTGAAAAAAAAAACCAAAAAAATAACATGGGAGGTAGAATTCTGAGCCACCTGGCGCTTAAGCACCCAAAATGGCACTCAAGCATCGGCTATCTTGCTTAAGCGAGCCCTTGATAGAGAGGAACCTGCATTGTTACCAATTGTGGAGCAGATATTCATAACCCCGACCTCGATGTGGAGGAAGTGGCAAGGCAAAGAGAAGAAAAGAGACAACAACAACAAGAGGCACAACAAGCTCCAATGGGCTATGAAGCAGAGATGCTCAACATGAGGACGACCATGGTCACCAACAACTGCGCCATTAACATGATAATGGATTTTCTTTATGACTTCTCCCTACATGTCACCACATAAGCTATCAGACCTTATCATTGCCCATCCCAAGAGAAATATGTAGCCTATGTGGCATGGTCAATTGGCTTTAGGGACAATGCCAATGTTGGCCAGGGAAGTGGCCAGGCTCTTGATCGAGGCCGTACCTGAATCAAATAAACATGAAAAATGCAGTAACTAGTAAGTGATCCTAGGTCGTTTCCCAACGAGCAGTGACAAACCAAATGTTCATAATATACTTGTAGTAACAGTAACGATTGGGGGGGGGGGGTTTGGTTGTTTGGTAATTAAAGAGCAGAACAAGTAAACTGGAATACGAAACTACTAATATTAAAAACGGGTTGTTTCCTCTGATTCAGAAGCCATTCTCTTATCCTGGGTTATGGAGAATTCGTCCCTAACAGTCAACCACTTAATCCAACCCTATTTCAATTTACTAAGCGAAAATCAACTTAGGGTTTTCAATACGTGATTAGGCACCACATACACCAGTTAGCCCTTCGTCCATTAAGCATGAACGCAAGTTAGGCTCAGAGGCAATTAATCGAACACAAAGCGTGCACTGATTAATATTCACGAAATTGAGATAACTGGTGAAGGGAAAACTGCCAGGAAACCACATTACAAGCGAAACCTCAAAGAGAGTTGGGCTTCGTCCTCAAAAGGAAACAACACCAGAAAATCTAGCCTTCCATGGATTCAAACAGAAAACGCAAATGAAAAATGAAACAGAAATATAAATGAACAAAAACGTAAATGAACAGAAATGTAAATGAACAGAAACATAAATAAAAGTAGAAGAAGAAGCACGAATGAACTCGTAATTAGAAGCAGAAAACGGAAATTTGCATTAAGAACGAAAATTGTAACAAGGGAACAGAAAAACGTGAAAACCTAAAACCAAAGCTCTGAATAATGAAAATAGCATAACAGAATGCCCTGCACGAATCCCAAGGCAGCTATTTAAAAAGAGTCACTCAAAGTCACTGGGCCCTATTACAATACTCTGGCCCAAAACGAAATAAACACTAAACAACATAAAATAAAATTGCGAAATTTCCTAATTAGAAATTAACTAAGGTAAGCGCTGCTTTATTTGCCCTCTTCAAGTCCACAACTAAAATCCGGATTAAGCCCAATGTTTCATTAATTCCTGAAATTAGATTAAAAACATCAAATTAGCTAAATGAGCCCAAATAATAAAACTGCCTAATTAATTGACAATTGAGACCAATCAATAATTAAAATGGTGCAAAAAGGGTTTAGAAAATAGAAGAAAATGATGGCACATCAAAACCCCCCATACTTAGCCTTTTGCACTCCTGGGCAAAATGAAACAAAGAACAAAATCCAAGGATATCAAAGAGAGACAAACAACCACATTCATATATTTCTCAATGAACATCAAGGAATGAAAGGAATGGGTAACATCTAACATAAGGAGATCCAAAAAGTCAAGACATTCATGAAAATCATCCAAGCAACCCAATCATGGCAAAATAGTTAATCAGCTCAAGAATGAAAAGTGATAAAGCCTCACAAGATATACACTCTATCTCTCAAGTGTCTAGGCTACTATTTACCCTCAAAGCACCCATGAAAGCAAACACCACATAGACTTGGCAAGATTCTAAAATTGACAATCAACCCACAAACACAAGCACATGAGGATCAAAAGGTCTTTTAAGGTTGTAATGGGGCCAAGGACAAGGTATGGAGAAATATGGAATAAGTGGCTAAATCCCAAAGGAATAGAGGAGCAAAGGGGAATAAGTGCATATTAAGAAAAAAATAAGAAAATAAAAAGAAGTAAAGATAAAATTTAAACATGAAGAGTAGAACCAAGAGTTTCATCATTCTTGTGCCATTTAAGATCTTATTCACTCAACTTTATTGCTTTTCTTTTTCTTTTTTTCGAATTTTTTTTTTTTACTCTATAGCCTTTGAGAAACAATATTTCATTCAGCATGTCCAACATTTAACCAATATACAATGTACATCAAGTATGGCCCAAAATACATCATGAAGCATAGCCAACAAACAAGTTGTCCAATGAAACAAAAACCCCCCACACTTATTCCTAAAACAATTCCAAAGCTCCAAAATTCCTTAAGGATATGGTGATATCATGGTTTTTCACTTAAGGCTTGTAGTGAGCTTCAAAACAAGGAAAGGGAAACAAGGCTCAAAAGGGCTATCAAAGGAATTAATTCAAGGTAAGTCCATTTGGCTAGAAGCTTATGAGAACAAAATTGCCTCAATCATTTCCAAATATGCATGTGAATTAGGACGCATCAACAAGAATCAAGCCAAGGCTATTGTGCAAGCAATCAATGGGGCAAAACACACCAAATGATTATGATGATGGATGGCTCAAATTCTCACAAAGGTAAAATCATCACTTTCAAATTGAGCTTTCAAAACTATCATGACATGTAGAGAAGAATCAAGGATTTCAAGTCACAAAATGTCAAGAACTTATATTTTCAAAACAATTACCCATTTCTTGAACATATCCTATAATTCAAAGAAAAACATGCAAAGTCGTACGTGCACACAAAATTGACCCAAAATATTAAACTAAAAATCCGACGAAACTATCAACATTAACAAATTAACACGACTAACAAATTAACAAAACCAACAAAACTAGCAAAACCAAAGAACACTCCCCCCCCCCCCCCCATACTTAAACAACACATTGTCCTCAATGTAGCACAATTAAAAGATTAAAAACAATTAAATCATCAAAGAGAATCGGACAAGTGTAATAAAAGCAAAGAAAGAGATAGGAAAAGAAAAACTCCCTAAGTCATGGTGGAGGAAGAGTAGGGTGGAGTAAGGAAGTCTCTTCCACCACTACGTCCACTAAAGAAGGGTTCGTGAGGAATGGCTTAAGTCGATGTCCGTTGACCTTGAAGCTCTTGTTTGTGGAGTCACTTTTGATCTCAACTGTAACATAAGGAAAAACATTAGTAACAACAAAAGGACCAATCCACTTAGACCTCAACTTACCACTCATGAGTCCAAGCCTAGAATTATACAATAACATTTTTTGCCCAACCACGAAGTCTTTTTTAACTATCATGCTATCATGGAACTTCTTGGTCTTTTCTTTGTAGAACTTGGCATTCTCGTAGGCTTCTAGGCGGATTTCATCTAACTCACTCAGTTGCAACTTTCTTTCATCACCAACTTGATCCATAGAGAAGTTGCAAGTCTTCACTGCCCAGTAAGCTTTGTGCTCAATTTCCACTGGAAGATGACATGCCTTTCCAAAGACAACCCGATAAGGAGACATTCCTATGGGTGCTTTGTAGGCAGTCCGATGTGCCCAGAGAGCATCATCAAGCCTGGTACTCCAATCTTTCCTGCTTGGCTGCACAATCTTCTCTAAAATTCGCTTGATTTCTCGGTTAGAAATTTCTGCCTGTCCATTGGTCTGGGGGTGGTATGGTGTGGACACCCTGTGTACCACCCCGTACTTTTTAAGCAGGGCATGCATTGTCCTGTTGCAAAAATGGGTTCCTTGATCACTAACAATTGCTTTAGGTACTCCAAACCTGCAAAACAGATTAGACCTGACAAAGTCTGCGACAACTTTAGCATCATTAGTTCTAGTGGGCTTGGCTTCCACCCATTTTGAAACATAGGAAAATGCAAGGAGAATGTAAACATAACCAAAAGAGACAGGAAAAGGACCCATGAAATCTATACCCCAGACATCAAACACCTCACAGAATAGCATAGGTTGCTGAGGCATTTGTTGTCGCCATGTAAGTGTATTTCCTGCTCTCTGACACTGCTCACAAGTGCTGCAGATCTTCCACGCATCTTTAAAGATGGTGGGCCAATAAAAACCACAATCAAGCACTTTGCGAGCTGTCCTTTGAACACCCAGATGACCTCCCGGTGCGGAAGAATGACAGAACTGCAGGACTGAGTCAGTCTCATGATCTGGAATGCACCGTCTAATGACCTGATCACTGCACAATTTCCACAAGTAGGGGTCATCCCAAATAAAATGCTTAGCATCACTTTTAATTTTATCTTTTTGGGCCTTAGATGCTAAGGGAGGAAAAACAGAGGCAACTAAATAATTGACAATGTTAGCAAACCAGGGAGTAGAAAGAGAGTCAGAAATACTATACAATATATACAAATGATCATCCGGGAAATCATCCCGAATAGGTGAATCTGCATCAGAGACACGTTCGATCCGACTCAAATGATCAGCAACTAGATTTTGTGCTCCGCTCCTATCACGGATCTCCAAGTCAAACTCTTGGAGCCAGAGCATCCATCGGATCAACCTAGGCTTAGAATCAGCCTTCTTCAACAAGTACTTTAGAGCTGCATGGTCAGTATACACAATAATGCGAGTACCAAGCAAATAAGATCGAAATTTTTCAAGAGCAAAAACTATGGCTAGAAGCTCTTTCTCAGTAGTAGTATAATTTGCTTGGGCAACATCTAAAGTCCTAGAAGTATAATATATCACCCTGGGCAATTTATCAATTTTCTGAGCAAGGACAGCCCCCAATGCATAATTTGATGCATCACACATAAGCTCAAAAGGGTCTGTCCAATCGGGTGCTGGATGATGGGGGTGGTAGTCAACGCTCTTTTGAGGCAATCAAAAGCCTCTTTGCATCTGTCATTAAAGTCAAACTCCACCTCCTTTTGCAACAAGTTGGACAGTGGAAGGGCTACTTTTCTAAAATCCCTTATAAAGCGCCTGTAGAATCCTGCATGACCAAGAAAAGATCGCACCTCTCGCACACAAGAGGGGTAAGGCAATTGTGAAATAACAGAAATTTTTGCAGGATCTACTTCAATACCCTTATTGGAAATAATGTGGCCTAAAACTATACCTTGCTCAACCATAAAATGACATTTTTCAAAATTTAGAACAAGGTTATTTTCAATGCATCTATTCAAAACTTTTTCCAAACTATTCAAACAACCATCAAAAGAGGATCCATATACAGTGAAATTATCCATAAACACCTCTATGCAATTTTCTAAAAAATCACTGAAAATACTAATCATGCACCGCTGGAAGGTACCAGGGGCATTGCACAGGCCGAAAGGCATCCTCCTATAAGCAAAAGTGCCGAAGGGGCAGGTGAATGTGGTCTTTTCCTGATCCTTAGGAGCAATAGTAATTTGCATATAACCAGAAAAACCATTAAGGAAACAGTAGTAGGATTTACCTACCAGGCGTTCAAGCATCTGGTCAATGAATGGCAGGGGAAAATGGTCCTTTTTGGTAACATGGTTCAGCCTCCTATAGTCAATGCAGACTCTCCAACTGTTCTGCACCCGAGTAGGAATCAGCTCCTCCTTCTCATTTCTGATCACTGTGAGGCCAGTCTTCTTCGGGACTACCTGGACGGGACTCACCCATTGGCTATCGGAGATAGGATAAATGATTCCAGCTTGCAAAAGCTTGGTTATCTCCTTCTTCACTACATCAAGAATCACCGGGTTGAGTCTTCTCTGTGGTTGTCTTACTGGTTTAGCTCCATCCTCTAAATTTATTCGATGCATACATGTGGATGGGCTAATACCAGGAATGTCCGCCAGGGTCCAGCCTATAGCCTTCTTATGCTTCTTGAGAACTGACAACAACTTCTCCTCTTGCTCATCAGCAAGGGAGGCAGATATAATCACTGGAAAACTCTTGCTACCATCCAAGTAAGCGTATTTTAAATTTGATGGCAGAGGCTTCAATTCTGGTGTGGTCGGCTGGACAGTGGTAGAAGGAGATGGTTTCTCAGCCTTTACCTCATAAAGAAAGTCAGAGGTATGTGTACTTCCTGAAACATGGTTAGTCCTATCTGACTCTATAAAATCAATCTCGAGAGGTAAAACACCACCACCAGACATGCAATCAATATCACTCTCAGATTCACTCTTAGCATCAAATTCAAACATATGATCAAGTACAATTTCAGACTCAATGCATGAAGAGTGAGAGGCATGCAGATTAGAATAAAGATCAGTCATGTATTCATCAACAACATGGTCAATTATTTCAGCACGAAATACAGAAAGATCTTCAGATGGGTATTTCATAGCATCCAGAATATTAAAATGAACAGTTATGTCACCAAATTCCATAGACAGTGTGCCTGCATAAACATCTATCTTAGTTCTAGCAGTTTTCATAAAGGGTCTGCCTAGAATGATGGGAACTGATCCTTGAGAAAATCCATCTTCCATATTCAAGATATAAAAATCAACAGGGAAAATCAGTTCACCAACTCTAACTAAGACATCTTCTATGAAACCAACAGGATAGGCAACACTTCTATTAGCTAAATGAATTACCACATCAGTTGACTGCAAGGGACCTAGAGATAGAGAATTAAAAATCGACAGAGGCATAACACTAACACAGGCTCCTAAATCTAGCATGGCATTGTCAAACTTACTATTCCCTATAATACAAGGTATGCTGAATGTACCTGGATCTTTGCATTTTTCAGGAATTTGAGGAACAGATTTACCAATCAATGCGGAGACATTTCTGCCCATGCTAATTCGTTCACTTCCTTTAAGCTTCCGCTTATTAGTGCACAGCTCCTTCAAGAATTTGGCATATCTTGGAATTTTCTTTATTGCATCCAATAGAGGTATGTTTACCTCTACTTTTCTAAACGTTTCCAAGATCTCTTTCTCTGCCTCTTCCATTTTTTTGTTGGAAACTGCTCTTGGAGGGAATGGAAGAGGGGGGATGTGATGCTTCTGCAAATCAGAATTACCTGTGGAAGAAGATTCACCTGCACAGAAATTGTTAGGTAAATTTTTGTCATCACCTTTTTCTAGAATAGAGTGAAGTTTGGCAGGTTCATTTGCAGATGAGGAAGGTGCTACGGGTTGAGGTCCTTGACATTGCTTTCCCGACCTCAATGAAATGGCACTGACATTTTTGGGATTTTGGACAGCTTGAGAAGGCAGCTTGTCAGAATTCTGGGACTGTTGTTGATTCAATTGGGTAGCCAATTGTCCCATCTGATTGGTTAAGCTCTGAATGGAGGCTCTGGTCTCTTGCTGAAACTGCATGTTCTGCATAGTCATTTGCCTCACAAGTTCTTCGAGGGAAGGTTGTGGAGGGGCCTCAACTGTTGGCTGTTTCTGGGGTTGTTGCTGTTGTTGGATTGGTGGAGGAATGTATGGTCTGCTTGGGCCAGCAGCATTTTGGAAAGAAGGAGCAGGCTGCTGTTGTTGTTGCTGAGTGCTGGAACATCTGAGGTTAGGGTGATTCCTCCATCCAGGGTTGTATTTGTTGTTGGAGAGGTCATAATTGCTCTGCTGTGGTTGATTTTGCTGCTGAGGTTGAGGAGGTCTATTGTAAATATTTGCAGCATAAGCTTCAGGCTGCTCAATTGCTCCAGGTTGCTGCATGGAAGGGCAAAGGTCTATATGGTTGTCAGCAGAGGAGCACAAACCACAAACCCTTGCGACAGGTACAGATTTCTTATTCAAGGCCAGCTAGGTTACTAAGTTAACCAATGCATCCAGTTTGCCTTCAAGCTTCTTAGTTTCAGATGATGCAGATGGGTTTGTAGCTACCTCATGCACTCCTCTAATGACTATGGCATCATTTCTGGCGCTAAACTGCTGGGAGTTGGAGGCCATCTTCTCAATTAAATTTCTGGCTTCAGCAGGAGTCATGTCTCCAAGGGCTCCACCACTGGCAGCATCTATCATACTTTTCTCCATATTACTGAGTCCTTCATAAAAATATTGGAGAAGAAGCTGTTCTGAAATCTGATGGTGGGGGCAACTGGCACATAGTTTCTTAAATCTCTCCCAGTACTCATACAGGCTCTCTCCACTGAGTTGTCTAATACCTGAGATATCCTTCCTGATGGCTGTGGTCCTGGAAGCAGGGAAAATTTTTTCTAAGAATACTCTTTTAAGGTCATCCCAGCTCGTGATGGACCTTGGAGCAAGGTAATACAGCCAGTCCTTCGCCACTCCCTCTAATGAATGAGGAAAAGCCTTCAGAAATATGTGATCCTCTTGGACATCTGGGGGTTTCATGGTGGAGCAGACAATGTGAAATTCTTTCAAATGTTTGTGTGGGTCTTCACCTGCAAGGCCATGAAACTTTGGAAGCAAATGAATCAGTCCAGTTTTAAGAACATATGGGACATCCTCATCAGGGTATTGGATGCACAAGCTTTCGTAGGTGAAATCAGGTGCAGCCATTTCCCTTAGAGTCCTCTCACGAGGTGGAGGTTGTGCCATGTTCTCAGAATATGCAAAATCAGAATGCTCAGAATCAAAATGCTCAAAATTATAATGCTCAAGATCAGGATGTTCAAAATCACCAATAACAGAATGCACAGATTCACCAGTTATGGAAGGCTCAGAATGATCAAAAGGTATAAAATGATGCCTAACTAATCTATGAAATGTCCTATCTATCTCAGGATCAAAGGGTTGTAAGTCAGATGGATTGCCTCTAGTCATACACTACATTCAGCATGCACACAACTAGTTGCCTTGTCATGTAAATAAAGGTGTAGGTTTGAACTACAGCTACACTCAAATGATATCCAAATGACTTGAAATTTTGTGAGCAACCCTATAAAATGATGAGAAGATAGCACAAAAAATTTCAGACAAAAATTCAAAGTCTAACTATGAAAGCTAAAAATGGTAGGTTAAGAAAAATAAGTGAATAAAACTTGAAAAATAAAAAACTTTTGACCGAATCACTTTTTTTGGACGATGGAGACCTCAGCCGGCCTACAGCTGGCTGCCACGGCGTAGGAAATTTTTTTCTAGTTATGGCCGTTTGAATTTTTGACAAACACAAAATTTGCTAGTTTTTTGGAACTTTCAAATCTGACCAAACTAAAGGCTCTAGCTATTTTTCCCATAAAATATGGATTAAAAGAAGTTACCACAAAAAAAATCAGCCAAAAATAACAACCCTAGCTACTAAAACAAAAAATCTCAAATAATTCAGCATGGGTGGTCGCTAAAATCCGTCTCTATTTGATTTCTACTACTACTCTGTTTTTGCCGCAAGCACAATCTTCACAGCAAAACACCCAAGACTGAAACAGGGGAAACGCTTAATGGGAAAACTGAAACAGAACACACATTAAACAAAATACCAGGACACTAAACAACACTAACACACATACTAACACAATACTAACAATTTAAACATAAAACACGAAAGGATTAAACATACAACACTAGCTAGCTATTATGAACCTTTGGACACTGCTCCCCGACAACGATGCCAAATTTGATCGAGGCCGTACCCGAATCAAATAAACATGAAAAATGCAGTAACTAGGAAGTGATCCTAGGTCGTTTCCCAACAAGCAATGACAAACCAAATGTTCATAATATACTTGTAGTAACAGTAACGATTGGGGGGGGGGGGGGTTTGGTTGTTTGGTAATTAAAGAGCAGAACAAGTAAACTGGAACACGAAACTACTAATATTAAAAATGGGTTTTTTCCTCTGATTCAGAAGCCATTCTCTTATCCTGGGTTATGGAGAATTCGTCCCTAACAGTCAACCACTTAATCCAACCCTATTTCAATTTACTAAGCGAAAATCAACTTAGGGTTTTCAATACGTGATTAGGCACCACATACACCAGTTAGCCCTTCGTCCATTAAGCATGAACGCAAGTTAGGCTCAGAGGCAATTAATCGAACACAAAGCATGCACTGATTAATATTCACGAAATTGGGATAACTGGTGAAGGGAAAACTGCCAAGAAACCACATTACAAGCGAAACCTCAAAGAGAGTTGGGCTTCGTCCTCAAAAGGAAACAACACCAGAAAACCTAGCCTTCCATGGATTCAAACAGAAAACGCAAATGAAATATGAACAGAAACGTAAATGAACAGAAACGTAAATGAATAGAAACGTAAATGAAAGTAGAAGAAGAAGCACGAATGAACTCGTAATTAGAAGCAGAAAATGGAAATTTGCATTAAGAACGAAAATTGTAACAAGGGAACAGAAAAACGTGAAAACCTAAAACCAAAGCTCTGGATAATGAAAATAGCATAACAGAATGCCCTGCACGAATCCCAAGGCAGCTATTTAAAAAGAGTCACTCAAAGTCACTGGGCCCTATTACAATACTCTGGCCCAAAACGAAATAAACACTGAACAACATAAAATAAAATTGCGAAATTTCCTAATTAGAAATTAACTAAGGTAAGTGTTGCTTTATTTGCCCTCTTCAAGTCCACAACTAAAATCCGGATTAAGCCCAATGTTTCATTAATTCCTGAAATTAGATTAAAAACATCAAATTAGCTAAATGAGCCCAAATAATAAAACTGCCTAATTAATTGACAATTGAGACCAATCAATAATTAAAATGGTGCAAAAAGGGTTTAGAAAATAGAAGAAAATGATGGCACATCAGCTCTACAAGAAGAAGCTATGGAGAAAGAAATTGCGCATGATGGCAATGGAGATGAGGGCCATTGAGCCCTAGTGAAGTTTTTCTATCCCCCTTCTTTTTATTGCTTTTATTTTTGTTTGCTTTTTTAAAATTTTTTATTTGTTTTATGTTTTGTTTGTTTAAGTAGAATAGTTTAGGATTGATGTTTAGGAAGTTTGTTTTAGTTTTTAGGAAACACATGAATTAGGAACATCACCCTTTTTCTATTGCAAACCCCACATGAGTTAAACAAAAAAAATATTTGAATAAAAGATTTGTGTGCTTAAATCATTCTTTGTGTGGTTGAACTCATATGCTGATTGTGAAAACCATTGAATTGATTGACTGAAAAGTGTAATGAGTTTGCCATGAATGATGTAGCTTGTAGACCTAGCTCGATGAATGAGTGAACCTTATATTGATACATATATTGAGAGCACTCTTGTTTCACACATAGTAGACTTTGACTAAATCTCTAGTATATTGATTGCAATTATATGCAGTGAAGTGATCAAGGCCATGTTTGCATGTTAAGCCTAGAGCCAAAAAGTCAATGCACCTTACTTTAAGCTTAATTGATGTATTATTTTCTAATTCCATAACCTTGAAATTTGTATGTTTATGTATCTGCTATTACCCTTAACTTAAAGGATAAGAGTATGTTTAGGAATTGGGAAAAGTTTTGAGTTTGGAGTGGCAATGCACCACTCAAAGAGAACAAAATAAAGGGTACCAATAAGTTATCATGCTAGAAAAGATTGAAAGTATTATCCTCATTCTCTCTTGTAAAGTATTGAAAAAGAAAACATCTAAAAAATAGAAAAATAAAGGAGAACAAGAGAGAAGCAAAGTAAAGAAAAAATCAAAAATTGAGGACAAAACAAGTATGTATGAAATTGAAAAATTAGGGGTAGCAAGGATTGGTAGGAAGTGAATGAAAATCCAATGAATAGACTAAATGTTTTCCTTCCTTTGAGTTACTTTTGAATATCTAGAAAAAACCAATTTTCCTTGTTAGCCAAGTCCCATTACAAGCCAAGAAAGTCCTTAGTGATATTTGCATGCATTTGATTTTTTGATTAACTTGAGATGAAAGTCAAAGTTGAATTGTGGTGTCTTAAATTATGAATTGAGTGAAACACTTACCCAAAGCTAAGTCAAAAGCTTAAGAGTGAAACACTTATTGTTAGGACAAGTTACTATGACATTAAATTTGATTGTCATTCTGGTTGCATATTTCTAACATTGCATTTGATTTTTTGAGCTAAAAAGTTGAATGTGGGCACCATACTTAGTTGATTGAAGCACATGAACATAAAAATTGTTAAATAAAGGGTAATGCAAGAAGAGTGTGTATGTAACTTGTCATTGTGTATCCTTAGTCTTTAGTTTTAATTTGTCTTTTGTTTTTGAATCCTTACATTTTTTAAGTAGCTTTTATTGTTTTAGTTAGTCTTGCTTGAGGACAAGCAAGACTCTAAGTTTGGGGTGTTGATAAATGTCAAATTTATTGGATTTTTATATGTATTTTGTGACGTTTATTTGGCATTTTATGTTTTAGTTATTTTTAGTGATTTTTTGTTAGTTTTCCAGCAAAAATATCCCGCTTAATTAAGTGTCAGAGCTCCAATGGTCCAAAATCAACAGAAAGTTCTAGAAAAAGAAATTACGAGAATTGTAAATTAAAGTTAGGAAAATCAAGAGCAAAATATTTTTCAAGAACAAATCAACGAAAGAAAAAGATAATTACTTGAATTAATTAGAGATATTATTTGTTTGTAATTTCTTGTGATTATCTCCTTAATTAAACCTAGTTACAATTCTATAAATAGGAGGCTAGACATTCATTGTAACAGTGTATAAGTCTCGAGCAATTCTTAGAATTATATTTTAGACTTCCACCTACTAAATGTTTGCATTACTACATCAGACACTTTAGGTTTCATTGTATTATTTTTATGAGTATAATTCCTTCCACCTAGGAAAGGAAATGATGAACCTTGTTTCACTTTAATTCTATCAATTCAATACTTCATCATGAGTTCTTTATTTGTTTATGTACTTAATGTTTTTATTTGATTGACCATTTTATAAATGAATTCAGGAATTGGCTTGCGCTTTGGTGAGCCTTGTTCAAACATGAACATGAATCAATTATTTGATTGGGATTATCTCTAAGGATAGAATAATTTTTGTTAAGTCTCTCCAATTCTCGACCATTAATGTTGATTACATGTGTCAGTATGTCCAAGGGATTGGGCATCGGGCAAATAGTTTAGAATTTGCGACCATGCAAGAGTTGGGGTAGAATATATTAATGAATTAGGGATGAGCAAAAAAGATGAGTAGATAATTATGAAGGTACAATGGATTGAACAAATTCCAAGTCCAAACCTAGACATTCATTTATCAAGTCTAGTATTTCTATCTTTAGTTAATTATTTTATTGTTATTTAATTTTGATTGCAATTTATTTTATGTTATTTATTTCATGACAATCACAAAACAAAAATACAAAAATCTAGTTCTTAGTTAAATTATTACATGAAATCCCTCCTTTATTCCTTTGGGAGACAACCTGGACGATAGTTCAATTGCTACATCATGATTGTGTTAAACTTGACCAATAAGTTGAATCTAACGTGAAATAAAACCCTAACAACTACTATAAAAGTTAATTCATATTTTGTATTATTTATTTAATTTTAAATATGTTTTAAAAAAAATTTATCCAATAAATATAATGATAAAAACATCTAATAATAAATTATATAATTTATTATTTAACATAGTTTTCCAACTTTTTTTAATCATTTTTTACCACATCAATAATTTAAAATTATAATGTCATAATATTTAAAATAAATTATAAAATTGTAGTATTATAATATTTAAATATGATATTATATTATAATATTCGTATACATTTATGTTTATAAAATTTTATTGGTATAATATGTACATAAATAAAATTATTGTGCTTTTTTTTAAATTAATGCAACAATTGTTTAGAAACTATAAGATCTCATTTTGAATTTAATTTAAATGTAATCAAAATTTAGAGGTCAAATCTTATATTTCGTTGGGTGTGCCCACCATAGGATAACAAAGGTATGTGGTATTGATATAGTCCTCAAAAAAAAATATCGTTATCATCCTACCAATGTATATCAAGAGCAACAAAAAAGTATATATTTCTTGGTGCTTGCTCTATTTTAAGTGTTGAGCTGTGGAGAATATATTTTTTCTGCGACGTTGTATACAAGCAATTCCTAATTACACAAACCTCACTGACATTCAAGAGCTAGAACACGATAAATCTAAGGCAACTCATGGATTCAAAATCCTATAAGAAAGATGTCATCATTCTCTGCCACAACTTATGTGAGTCCTCATCCTCGTTGCCCTATTGCCTTTCGTGATGCCATGAACAAGAAGTTTCTATGAACAAAGACCTCACTGGCACTCAATAGCTAGAACACGGTAGATCTAAAGCAGTTCATAGACTTGAGATCCGCATTTGTTTCTTCATAACATAATGATTTGATATTATTTTATTGATGATAAGTGGATTAGTATGATTGAATTGTATAGTTTTGTAGTATTTTCAAATTGATTATATTTTGATAATGAGTTAAAATTTTAAAATCTACTTGGCAAGAGTTTGCTTATTATGTTATCACAAGAGGCAAAGCACCAATGCCTTGTTACTTACAATGAATTTTTCAACAAAGTGGATAAAAAATGGGGAATATGTCTCTAGAAAAGCTAAGAACTTCATTTTAAGTATTTTTTTATTGATACTCTCTTTGTTAATTTGTTTGCTACTATTGTCTTGCTATTTAGATTGCAAACATAGTTGCAGACATAGACATAATCACTACAACAATCATTGCAAACACATATGCAAGCACAAATGGAGGACATGTAGTTATAGATGCAAGCACTGATGCAAGCACAAAAGGAGTTCTTTGGAAAAGAGATATCATCTGTCTTCATGAATCCAACACCATCATCAGACAAAATAAATGATAAAATTGCACTTTAATTTGATTAAATTTCTCTTTTTATTTATGTTGTAAGAGTCAACAATAGATGAGACTTGTTGACAATGTTTAAGTGTTTATTGTTGCATTTTATTTGTTATGCACTTTGATGACAATGTTTATTATTTAGTTATCTTGAAAGAGGACTAGTCAATAAGAGTTTGATGACAATGTTTAAGCATTTTTCTAATTGTTACTTTGAATCATGTTATCTTCAACCAGTTTGAAATTTATAATTTTAGCTAGCTTGAATCATAATACTTTTTAAATTTATTTTTTGTTGCATTAATCAAAACACATGTCAGTAATTATTTTAAAATAAAAATATAAAATAAAATTGAATTTGCAAAGGAAAAGAAAGAGATTTGTGAGAGAATAGCAATTGAAAGGAAATGGGCAAACTTGAGAAAAATTACGAGCAAATAGCTATAGGGAACAGCGAAGGCATAATGAATAAATAATTGTGAGAGAATAATGGTAAGGAACAATGAGGCAATTGCAAGGGACATATTGTAAGGAACAATGAGAGAAGAGCAACAATTTTTTGACAAACCAATTTGTGTAGGAAAAGAGATGGACTTGCGAAGGAGAAATTAAAGACAATTAAAACAAATTAGCGAGAAAAATTGACACAAATTAGAGAGAAAATTATTTATTTTGGGTCATCTATTTTGCGAGGGATTTTCCAAGGAAAAAGTGAGGGGAGTCATGAGATTAGTGAGGGAAATATTCCCTCGCTAATTAGAGAACTAATATAGCGACACAAAATTTCCTCGCAAACAATATTAGGGAGGAAAAATTCTCTCTCTAATAAGTGAAATTTCATGTACATGAAACTTCTTTTTTTATTATTTTTATTTAAATTATTTTAAAAATTATTTTTGGGAATATTGTAAGAGAAAAAAGGATTATGCACCAACAGTGTAAAAAGTTTTACATAGTCATCTAATCTCAACTCACCATGTATGGTAAGTTTGTTGAGATTTAAAATGATTATCTTATAGTAATTCAAATGGTGATTTGTGATTGGATGATAATGTAAAACTGTTTTATATGGTCAGTGCAATAAAGTATTAAACTCACATTAAAATGTAAGCAGACATATTTTTTTAAAATAACCGATAATGATATTCCCACGTTATATTCCTGGGAATAAAATTCCTAGAAATACAAAAAAGATTTCGTGAAACAAAAACCCATTAATTGTTAGCCTATTAATTGTTGTTAATGGAAGGGATTCAAACTCATTATCTCTCCCTCCTCTCTTTCCCTTCAACCATCAAGTCAACCTTATAACTCCCTGTACTTTATAAGAGATACTTTTGTACTGCGTACAAATTTTGAATTCCAAAAATACGACATGTTGACACTACTAGAAAAAGCATTTTCCACATCGGTTCTTTAGCACATTTCACGACGGTTATGGAACCTCTTTGAAGCCACAGTCGTGGAAAACATTAACTTTTCATGACGATTTTTAAACCATCTTAGAGTCTCAATTATTATATCAGTTCTCTTTGAAACCGTCTTAAAATGTGTTTTTTTGTTAATGGACACTTTCTAAGATGATTCTTTAAAAATTGTCTTAGAATTCATCTTACTAAGACGGTTTTCTAAATAATCGTCGTAAAAAGTCAACTTTCTAAGATAGTTTTTTAAAGAACCATCTTAAAAAGTGTCATTTTTTTCAAAATCATATTATATATATTGATGGATGCATGGATAGATACATAATCACACTTTCTAAACTTATTGCTATAGCAAAAAAAAAAAGACAATAATACTTGCATTAAAAACATAGCAATATGGCAGCATCAATATGATTCTACAGACTGAAAAAAATGACAGTAGTATTCAAATGTTGAATCAATTACCCTAGTTTATCATATTACCCTCTAAGTGAATGCAACTAAACCCTTTCCTCAATAACAACCCTATGCGTGGTGACAGTCAAACATAGTATAGGTAGAAATCTAGTGGGTAACACATATCAAGCCCATTATTAAAGAAATAAAAAAAAATAGAAATAACACCTAAATACTAACATACAAGTACATCTATTAATGAATATTCCAACATAACATTAGCTCCCAACCATAAACACACAAAATCAATTTCTTCTATGCATGCTCGTGAATAGATGCTTTCTAATACCTCAAAATCAGCAATAAGTTCTTGTATTTAGGGTCAAATATAAATCTTCAATTTCTAGCATAACTTTTGTTTTTCACTTGCAGTAAAAGATTTTAATAGATTACTAGAAAAGTGGCTTGATATAGTTTAACAAGTGATCAAAATTAAATCTTTTAGGAAGGATAGCAATAGTTAAGCCTGGATTTTTTTAAGGGGTGGTAGTAGTGGAGGGATAGTGACTTTTTTTAGTGAATTAACTCTTCATTCAAGATAAAAGGAAGCATATAGAGACTTATTTTAGGTACAAGGAAGATTATGAAATAACGTACTTATAAAAACTATACCCAAAAAACAAGTTAGAGGAATAATAATTAAACATGGGGACCTAGGCCATCAACTTTTCATGGAAGATAAAATACAGGTAAGGAAACTACATGCTAGCTGCAAACTAGGAAAAAAGGATACACCTAAACAAAGGTCATAAGCCATAAAATTAGAGCTTTGGTTACATATTATTGAGGAATCTGGAAGTCTTGAGGATGTATCAACATATCAAAATATGGCAGAGTCAGGACAATTATATATGTATTGATAGAATAAGATGCATGGAATTTCAGATTTCAGTTGTCTAATAATAGTTAATCTAACCACTAATACCTAGACATTTTTGTAAGATAATAACTTTTAAGTATCATTTTACCACAATAATATTTACTACAAAAATTTGTTAATAAAAGCAGGCTCCAAACGAACCTCACTAGTACCCTTCTTAGCTTTCAATGTAGTAACAACGTCTAAGCACTTTTCAATATTTGGTATCTTTGCCTGATAACCACCACAAACAAAAATTGTCACTACAATAGGTTGATTAGATGTGTAAAGAAAAATTTATGAGAACCTCAGAGAGACAGAGAGATAGTAACTTTAGATGAATTAGTTAATGTTGGACATTTTTTACTGAAATAGAATAAAAAGACAACTAAAATATTTTTCTTGTTTTACTTGAAATTTAGAAATTAGCATTTTCTAGTGAATCAATAAGATGATTTTACATTATAAATCAATATTCTACTTCAATTTATAAAGCCTAGACATTTAGGAATGACCAAAGTTCAAAACATATGACATGACAACTTTGGATTGGAGTCTAAATCTATTAGCCTACATACCATAAATTAATACGACTCAACTCAGTCATGAACCCAACTGATTGTTCTGATTGTAGCCCATGTATATTTTTGAAAACTATAATATAAAACCTCATGACACGAGTCCCAAGATAAATAATATTCGTATGTTGCAGAGCAAATAGCTTGCTTCATCCTGTCCAATAGACACCTAAACAGGCATAAAACTTTCAAATTCAAACTTCCTCTTTCACAAGTTAAAAATTCACTCAATGCTATTGATTCTAATTTGGAATATAATAAGATTGTTTTTTGGTCTCAGCAAGAAGGAAGACAATTTTATTTTTTATATTTTAGTGTGTATTTTTTTTTCACACATTACCAAAAAGTTTGACAACTTATTTTTTATGGGAAACTTTGGAATCATGAGATCTAAAATTGGTCAAACTGACTGATGACTTATTGTTAGATTATCGAGAACAAAAGTTTAAATTTTAAGTTTTAAGTATGGGGGTGAAAGTAAATAAAGCTTGTTCCACGAAAAGACACGACTTATTAAAAAAAACGAGCAAAAATAATTAGTTCTCAATGTGATCACATGTTTATTAAATTAATTTGCACCTACCAAAAGACAAAACATTGATTTGGCTTTATAGCTCACCCAATAATTTAGCAAGCTCAAAATAATTTCCTGCCCTTCCCATCTATGTCATGGTTAATTATACATAGAACTATAGTAAACATTGTACATGTACCCATAAAAATCAAACCAGATTGGAGGCAGCAAAAATAAGCAACAGATAAGCGCAACCATATGCGTATAATGATGTGACATCTATAAAAATCTCATCACCAAAATGAAAAGCATATACTACTATTATTTTTCCTTTTCTTTCTTTAGAGTAAAAGATATCATGGAAAAAAAACCTATAAAAAATACATCAACTATCAGATGAGCAAAGCTTTGTACTATCCAATGAGACCCCACTATGATGACCACTAGCCAAACAAAGAATTCAATGATATATTTTCAAAAAATGAGTAAATGTCACTCATTGATGCAATCCTCACTAGGAAGGCACCAGTCACTAGAGCCATGAGCAAGAGGCTCCAAGAGGATTGGGCTAGAGCTGCTGAAGAAGGCCCTAGGGTTCTCATGAACCTCAGGGTAGATTTTTTAGCCCATGGGCCAAGTTTGGGTCCAATTCTCTTTGTACATATTAGACTAGGATGTCATTATATTTGGTCCTTTTATTTAGGGCTCCATATTGTAGGTAGGGTACCCTAGAAATATAGCATTTTTCAGCCCTTGTATTTTAGGGCACCTAGACTAGTTTCTGTATTAGGGGTAGTTTTGTAATTTTACATGCACTAAGTGAATATTTGATGTGTGTTGGGAAATAAAATTTAATTGAATTGGTAGAAGCTCAATCCAATTAAATTTTAGAGGGGGAGGTGAGCATTTGCTTACTACACCCCATTGCCACATCATATAGTCACACTTTGTGCATGTCCTTCATGCTTTACATGCCTCATGACACCTAAGCATACTTAGTGGAGAATCTTGGAATTGATCTTGGATTAGTGGGCTGAAACATAACTAAAATTCACTAATCATAATTAGTGAAATTTTGGCTCCAAAGTTTGGCTCCACAAATTCAAGTGAAATTTGAATTGAAATTCAGATTTCCCTCCAATTTTATGACACTTAGCCTATAAATAGAGGTCATGTGTGTGCATTTTTTTCAACTTTGATCATTTGAATATTAACTTCAGATTTCAGAGCTCTTTTAGAGTACAAAATTTCGTGCTCTTCTCTCCCTCTCCCTTCATTCATCTCCTTCTTCCTCCAAGCTTTTATCCATGGCCTCCTATGGTGGTGAGCTTCTTCTAGACTCATCTTCTCCTTGAAGTGGCGTCTCCTCTCTCTCTTCCTTCTCCATTCCGCTGCCATTCATCTTCCAAGAAGCAAAGAAATCCATTGATGAAGAAGATCTTAGGTCTACAAGCTCCAATGGAGCTTACATCATGTGGTATCAAGAGCATCTTCATCTAGGTGATGTTCTTTTGCTTACTCTATCTTTTTGTTTGGTGAATTCTCTTTAATTCCTTGTTCTTCATCTTATTCTCCATGTATATCCTCCATTGTCTTGTGATTTGGTTCTGTTTAGAGTAGATTCAAAAAAACAAACCGATTAAATCTTAGATCTACACTTGTTCTTGCATTTCTATGGTTCAAATTTTGTAGATCTACTCTTGAATCATGTTTTTGTGTTGATTTTAGGTTCTATCATTTTTTCATTCATAATATTCTTGTGCTGAACCTTAGATCTAAATGTTCTTCCAAAATATTGATTAGAAAAAAAAACACAAAAATCTAAGTGTAAATCACTTAATCCATGTTGTCTTAGAGTCATGTTTAGTCATAGTAATTGTCACATTATGCTCTAAGTTTGTGTTGAATTTTTATTTTGTTTATTGAATTCTAGATACATTTGTTCATGTATTCTTGTCATTCTTAGCCTCTCTTTTGAATTTTGAGTCTAATTCATGCATGTTATTTAGTTCATAACATGTTCTAAATCAATTCCTAGAAGTAGTCGTGTTGTTGAACTCTTTTTTGTTTTCTAAGATTCCTACATGATGCCTATGATGAAGTTGAGTTGTGGTGCTGAGTTGTGGCTGGATTTGTGAATCAAATAAGTCTTAAGTTCTCTTGAATTGTGTTATTCAAGATAATTGAGAATAATCAAACACAAATTGTAACTATCAAAGCCTTAAGCAACATAAACACTACTTTTGATTTTTAGGTTGAAATCGCTGGTGCTGGCAGCTTGAACATACGAAATTGTGTAAATTACTGGGAATTGTTCACTACGTGTTTTGAGCTAAAATTTTTACTGAATTTTCTAGACATCTGGACCAAAATTATAAAAAAAGAACCAAGTGATTTGTATTAAATGAAAAAATAAGAAAAATCACACAAGTTGGAATAAAAATCAGTGTCCAGGAAAAAAAAGTGAAAGGAAAGTGTGCTTGTTGTTTTGGCTCAAAATTTGTTCTATAATTGGTGTCTATTTTATACCAATCCTAGTTCTGAAATTTAAATTGAAAATTTTTGTGAAAACAAGTGCCAAAACTAAAGGTTTCTTGAGTCTTTTTTTTTTTAGTTTTTCTACTCTACTCTAGAGCCATTCTAAGTTTCTCTTTGAGTCCTAGCTTGCTTTTTTGTGCATTTCATTGCTTTAATTGTTGAATAATCCTTGAAAATTTGTCTTGTTAAAACTCTATTGGTTTAGCTTTCATTTCATTTTTTTTGTCTTTGGTTATTGCTTGTCTCTTTGTTTCCTTGCTTGTGAGTTGCCATATAGGGAATTGGAAAGGAGGATTGGTGCCATATCTTGAAGAATTTGAGTCAAGAAGCAAGGGGCCAACCACCTTAAGAGCTATTGGAATAAGAAGTACTCCAAATTGAGTGAAACACTAAAGAGAGAATAGCCACCACAATTGAGGACTTTTTTTCTTTGTAATTTTGTAATTGGCAATTTGCTTTGCTTTCAAATTTTGTAACAAAAAGGCCTTTCATTGGAAGTAAGTTGGGAGCCTCCACTAGGTCACCCTACTTCCATTTGTGTGTAATAATTTTAGGAAATTTCCCCTTAGGATAGTGAGTGTTTTGTTGGGAATCTTAAATGAGGTCATCCAAACACTCTTAGGATCCGCCTAGTTTGCATTTCTTGCACTTTAATTTCTTGCTTACTTTCATAGCTTATTTCCTTTACCCTCCATTGTCAAATCGCCTAGATAGCTTTCCTTTTACCAATTAGTTTTTACCTTATCTTTCACACCTCTTTTAGTGTTTATTTTGGCTAGTTTCAACCATAGTTTCTTTTACCTTTTGTTTTCAAACCCCCAACAAGAAAGAACCATAACTTAGGAACCAACATGAGTCTTCATTCTTCATCTAGTGTTAATGGTGAGGGTTCTACTCCTAAGGACCCCTTGTATAAGATATTAGATGAGTTGAGATCCCTTAAGTTGTGGAAAGAAAAACAAGAGAGAAAAGAAAAAGGAAAAAAAGAGTGGAAGAAATAAGTCAAGATAAAAGAGAGAAAATAAGAGAGAAAGAAAGAAGAAAAATAATGAAAGAAATGAAAAGAGAAAAACATGCCTCCTATAGTAGTCATGACTCTTGCAAGAGTTTAAGTGAAGAACTTAGCGACTATTGTAGAGGGCGCCATAGTTCACATACTAAACACCATTCCCAAAGAAGAGAAAAGGATAGAAGGCCTCAAGAGGTTAACATTAGCTTCCCATATTTCCATGGAAAAGATAATGTTGAGGCCTACTTAGATTGGGAAATGAAGGTTGAACAACTCTTTGTTTGCCATCATATTAGCGAAGAGAGAAAAGTTCCATTGGCTACCCTTAGCTTTCAAGGGTATGCCCTTTATTGGTGGACTTCCCTTATTAGGGAACGAAGGATTCATGGGGATCCTCCAGTAGAGTATTGGAATGATCTTAAGAGTGCCCTTAGGAAGAGGCATATTCCCTCCTACTATGAAATGGAGCTTATGGACAAGCTCCAAAGGCTTAGACAAGGGAGTATGAGTGTTGAAGAATATAGACAACAAATGGAACTACTCCTTTTAAGAGCTAGACTTAGGGAGGAGGAAAGAACAAGCATAGTTAAGTTCCTTAGTGGGTTTAATATGGAAGTGAGGGACAAGGTTGAACTCCTTCCATATAGGGACCTAGATGAGCTAGTCCAACTTTGTATAAGGTGGAGCAACAACTTAAAAGAAAACCTTCTTCAAAATCTTATGGCTCTAACTCTTATCTAAGGAAGGACCAAGCCCATGGAATTTTAGGGGCTGCACCTTCAAAACGCAAGGAAGATAAGGGTAAGACCATAGAGAAATACACCCCTAAGACTTGTTCCCAAGAAAAGACTAGCAACATTAAATGCTTCAAATGTCTTGGGAGAGGTCACATTGCCTCTCAATGCCCCACAAAGAAAACCATGATCGTGAGGGGTCAAGACATTTATAGTAGTCAAGAGGAGACTACTTCTTGCCCTTCCTCTAGTGGAAGTGAAGATGAAGTAAGGGGTGAAGAGTCTAGTGAGGAAGTCTACCCCCATGAAGAAGGTGACCTCTTAATGGTTAGAAGGCTCATTGGAGGTCAATCTTGTGATCTATCTCAATCCCAAAGAGAGAACATCTTTCATACAAGATGCAAAATTTTAGATAAAACTTGTTCTCTCATTGTGCATAGTGGGTCTTGCTCTAATTGTTGTAACACAAGATTAGTTTCCAAGTTGAACCTCACTATCTTCCCCACCCAAAACCTTATAAACTTCAATGGCTTAATGAGCAAGGGGAAATGATAGTTAACCAACAAGTGAAGGTACCTTTCTCTATTGGGACATATAAGGATGAAGTTAATTGTGATATAGTTCCCATGGAGGCAGGATATATTCTTTTAGGAAGGTCATGGCAATTTGATAGGAAGATCATTTACAATGGCCTAACTAATGAGATTACCTTCACCCATCTTGACACTAAATTTGTGTTGCATCCTCAAACACCTTCACAGGTGGCCAAAGATCAACTAACTATGAAAGATAAGAGGGATGAGGAAGAAAAACTAGAAAAACAAAAGAAAAAGAAGGATAGTAAGGCCTTGTCTTCAAAGGCCAAGGGGAAGGAAAAAAGAGGAAAAGGATTCCTCCAAGAAGATTGTTAAGAAGGAAAATCATTTTGCAACAAAATGTGATATTAAAAGAGCAGTCCTTCTTAAACAATCTTTCTACCTTCTCCTATCAAGGGAAACATCCCTTAGCACTGCCACAATTCCTACATTTGAGACCTTACCCCCAAAGGTCCAAGAACTCTTACATGAATTTGGTGATATATTTCCCAAAGAGATACCCCCTGGGCTACCTCCTTTAAGGGGAATAGAACACCAAATAAATTTAGTCCCAGGAGCAAGCCTTCCTAATAGGCCAGCCTATAGGACTAACCCTTAGGAGACTAAGGAGATAGAGTCTCACGTTAAATAATTGTTGGAGAAGGGTAGGGTCCAAGAGAGCCTAAGCCCATGTGTTGTGCCAGTGTTGTTGGTACCCAAAAAGGGTGGTACTTGGAGAATGTGTACAGATTGCAGGGCCATCAACAACATCACTGTAAAGTATAGACACCTCATTCCTAGACTAGATAATTTGCTTGATGAGTTGTATGGTGCCAACATCTTTTAAAAAATTGATCTTAAAAGTGGTTATCACCAAATCAGGATGAAAAAGGGTGATGAATGGAAAACAGCTTTCAAGACTAAGTTTGGTTTGTATGAATGGCTAGTGATGCCTTTTGGGCTCACTAATGCACCAAGCACCTTTATGAGGCTTATGCATCATGTCTTAAGGGATTTCATAGATAGATTTGTAGTTGTTTATTTTGATGATATTTTAGTGTACAGTAGGAGCCTAGATGATCACTTAGGACATCTCAGGCAAGTTCTTTCAGTCCTTAGAAAAAACACCCTCTATGCAAATATAGAGAAGTGTACTTTTTGTGTAGATAATATAGTTTTCTTAGGGTTTGTAGTTGGTAGAAATGGGGTCCAAGTGGACCTTGAGAAAATCAAGGCCATCCAAGAATGGCCCACCCCAAAAAGTGTAGGAGATATTAGGAGCTTCCATGGGTTAGCAAGCTTTTATAGAAGGTTCATTCCTAATTTCTCTACAATTGCATCACTTCTCAATGAGTTGGTGAAGAAGAATGTGGCATTTACCTGGGGTGAAAAACAAGAGCAAGCCTTTGCTTTGCTCAGAGAAAAGCTTACTAAGGCACCTGTTCTAGCTCTTCCTGACTTTTCTAAAACTTTTGAGCTAGAATGTGATGCCTCTGGAGTGGGAGTTGGAGTTCTATTGTTACAAGGTGGGCACCCTATTGCTTATTTTAGTGAAAAACTTCATAGTGCCACCCTCAACTACCCCACCTATGATGAAGAGCTTTATGCCTTAATAAGAGCCCTCCTAACTTGGGAACATTACCTTGTTTCCATGGAATTTGTCATTCATAGTGATCATCAATCACTTAAGTGCATTAGAGGGCAAAGCAAGTTAAACAAGAGGCATGAAAAATGGGTAGAGTACCTAGAGCAATTTCCATATGTTATCAAATACAAAAAGGGAAAAACAAATGTGGTAGCTGATGCCCTCTCTAGGAGACACACATTGTTTTGCTCCCTAGGAGCTCAAATTTTAGGATTTGATAATATTAGGGACTTGTATGCTTTAGATGAACATTTCTCTCCCATTTACAAGAGTTATGGGAAAAAGGCCCAAGATGGATTCTATTTGGCTGAGGGGTATTTGTTCAAAGAGGGAAAACTTTGCATACCCCAAGGATCCATTAGGAAATTACTTGTGAAAGAGAGCCATGAGGGTGGGCTCATGGGCTACTTTGGGATACACAAGACCCTTGTCTTACTCAAAGAAAAGTTTTATTGGCCCCATATGAAGAAAGATGTCCATAAGCATTGCACTAGGTGTGTGGCTTGTTTACAAGCCAAGTCTAGGGTGATTCCTCATGGGCTATACACACCCTTACCCATCCCATCTACACCTTGGGTAGACATTAGTATGGACTTTGTCCTTGGGCTTCCTAGAACCCAAAAAGGTGTAGACTCTATGTTTGTGGTGGTGGATAGGTTTAGCAAGATGGCACACTTTATACCATGCCACAAGGTGGATGATGCTTCCCATATCTCAAAACTCTTTTTTAGGGAAATTGTGAGTCTCCATGGTTTGCCTAGGACCATTGTGTCAGATAGAGATGCTAAGTTCCTTAGCCACTTTTGGAAAACCCTATGGGTTAAGCTAGGAACTAAACTTCTTTTCTCTACCACTTGTCATCCACAAACTAATGGGCAAACAGAGGTAGTGAATAGGTCTTTATCCACCCTTTTAAGGGTTCTTCTGAAAGGCAACCATAAGTCTTGGGATGAGTATCTTCCTCGTGTAGAATTTGCCTACAACAGAGGGGTTCATAGAACCACCAAGCAATCCCGTTTTGAGGTTGTCTATGGGTTTAATCCCCTGACACTATTAGACCTCATTCCCCTCCCACTAGACACTTCTTTTATACATAAAGAAGGGGAATCTAGGTCAGAGTTTGTAAAGAAGTTGCATGAGAGGGTTAAGAACCAAATAGAGAACCAAACAAAGGCGTATTCAACTAAAGGAAATAGAGGAAGAAAAGAGCTAGTTCTTAATAAGGGTGACTGGGTTTAGCTCCATCTTAGGAAGGATAGGTTCCCTACTAAAAGGAAATCCAAGCTTAGCCCTAGAGGGGATGGACCTTTTCAGATTTTGGAGATGATCAATAACAATGCCTATAGGTTGGACCTCCCAGAAGAGTATGGAGTCAGCACCACTTTTAACATTTCTGATTTAATTCCTTTTGCAGGTGGAGCTGATATTGAGGAGGAGGAATTAATAGATTTGAGGTCAAATCCTCTTCAAGGGGAAAGGGATGGTGCAATCCTCCCTAGGAAGGGACCAGTCACTAGAGCCATGAGCAAGAGGCTCCAAGAGGATTGGGCTAGAGCTGTTGAAGAAGGCCCTAGGGTTCTCATGAACCTCAGGGTAGATTTCTGAGCTCATAGGCCAAGTTTGGGTCCAATTCTCTTTGTACATATTAGACTAGGATGTCATTATATTTGGTCCTTGTATTTAGGGCTCCATATTGTAGGTAGGGTACCCTATAAATATAGGATTTTTCAACCCTTGTATTTTAGGGCACCTAGACTAGTTTTTGTATTAGGGGTATTTTTGTAATTTCACATGCACTAAGTGAATATTTGATATGTGTGTTGGGAAATAAAATATAATTGAATTGGTAGAAGCTCAATCCAATTAAATTTTAGAGGGGGAGGTGAGCATTTGCTTATTACACCCCATTGCCACATCATATAGTCACACTTTGTGCATGTCCTTCATGCTTTACATGCCTCATGACACCTAAGCACACTTAGTGGAGAATCTTGGAATTGATCTTGGATTAGTGGGCTGAACCATAACTAAAATTCACTAATCATAATTAGTGAAATTTTGGCTCCACAAATTCAACTGAAATTTGAATTGAAATTCAAATTTCCCTCCTATTTTGTGTGACACTTAGGCTATAAATAGAGGTCATGTGTGTGCATTTTTTTCTACTTTGATCATTTTAATATTAACTTCAAATTTCAGAGCTCTTTTAGAGTACAAAATTTCGTGCTCTTCTCTCCCTCTCCCTTCATTCATCTCCTTCTTCCTCCAAGCTCTTATCCATGGCCTCCTATGGTGGTGAGCTTCTTCTAGACTCATCTTCTCCTTGAAGTGGCGTCTCCTCTCTCTCTTCCTTCTCCATTCCGCTGCCATTCATCTTCCAAGAAGCAAAGAAATCCATTGATGAAGAAGATCCTAGGCCTACAAGCTCCAATGGAGCTTACATCACTTATTAGGGTGGGCCAGAGATGCAAGAAACATATGAGGAAATAAACCAATGATATCATATGCTAAATAACATTGTAATTAATTTAAAATGATATGTTATCTTGTAATGTGTATTGTAAGTCTCAAAAGACCTAAAAATGAATGTGCAATCTTTTCCTTTGTAACATTAGGATTTCGACCCTAATATAGACACTTCACATTTCATGTAGAAGTTATGCTACCTTAAACCACTTCAAAATGATAAAAGTTACCGATCTTATAGTTACTCAATAGCAAACAAAATCAGGTTGTCTAAGCCTCTTGTATGCGGCATTTTGTGTCCAGTATAGATAGAGTCATGCTTCCCTAATCCTTGACAAAATAACCATAACATTATAATGTGTCTGATAAAAAAAGCCTGTTTGAGAAATATGGTGTTTTTAAACACTTATAGCTTAGTCATTTTCCATTTATTTTCTTCTCATCATTTTGCTTTTAAATTATACTTTTCTAGTGTAATCAAACTGTTTCATAAGCCCTAGTGGATGTGCTTTGTCATACTTTCAAAACATCAACTAAATCACAATTGATTATAAAGGTTATGATATATTCCAACTCGTAGAGGACAAAAAGGCAAGAAAACGAGTTTGCTTATGACATTTTTTTTTCTAAATCAAGCATCGTATATACATTTTTTTGGTTAACCTACTCATTTGGTTCCTATAGTTTCACGATTCGTACATTTTAGTCCCTATAGTTTGTATTTTAATTCTCTTTTAGTCCATATAGTTTAAATTTGGTGTTTTTAGTCCTTATAGTTTGTATTCTTTTTTAGTCCCTATAGTTTGGAAGTGATCGTTTTAGTCTCTATAATCTGTATTTTAATTACCTTTTAGTCCTCACTACAAAAAAATAGATAAAAATAATTAGCTACAAATTAGTTATAAATTATCAACTATTTTTTTATTACAAATTATCTTGCGATAAATTAGTTACGAATTGCTTGCTAATATTTTTGTAGTTAATTATAATTGATAATATTACTCATATTTTGATGGTAAGGACTAAAAGGAAATTAAAATATAAAGTATATGGACTAAAAAGACCACTTTCAAACTATAGGGACTAAAAGAGAATTAAAATGCAAATTATAAGGACAAAAAACCACTTTCAAATTACAAGGACTAAAAGAAAATTAAAATGTAAAATATAGGGACTAAAAAAACCATTTTAAAACTATAAGGTACAAATGATGAAACTATAGGGACCAAATAAGTAATTTAACTTTTTTTAATAGTAACATACCAGCTAAATTAACATCTTTAGCAATATCATTTTTCCCATTTTTAAACTTTGCAAGGTGTTGATGATACTCTTCAAGCCCTTTCTCCAACCTTTCAATGAACTGGCTAGTATGTTCAAGGGACTGCTCATACCTATATTTCTCCAAGGCCTGTAAAATTTTCACAATAAGATAGAAACCATAAGTCCATATGCTTTATGCTAACAGAATACAACCAAATACTTTCTCAACATAATTTATTCCCAATGGAAAACTATGAATCAGCACTTTGCAGGTTTTAAACTTATCTAATCCATCAAAGCGCCAATCTATCCATTTCTCATAAGACAAACATTGGGCTTACTAGTACAAGTTTATCTAAATAAAAGAGGATCAATCTCTCAATAGAAAACAAAACATTATAGCTTCAATTCACTAGTGTACATGAGGCATGTGACAGAGCAAGTCCCCAACATTAGTATTAGCAGCAATATCTCAAGGAATAACCTGAAGTAGTCTTCAAACTTTCATAGCTAACTATATTAGTCAAATGCAGTAAAAAATAAATGAAATGAGCATTATGAAATACTACTAGTCTAAATTTAAAAGGCTATAAAAGATGCAAATCATTCCTATCAACCCAGTTTAAGCTCATCAATAAAAGATGATTGCCATAATAACTTGAATTTTTTTATTTGAATGGTTTTTATCCTTGTGTTATGTCAATCCTCTAATATATTGCAAGTTTGCTACATACATCACACTTCCATGTGCTCATGTTCAATATGTTTCCTTATTTTCAAGGATCCTAATATTCTGCCTAGTTAGGAACCTTGTCCCATTCACAGGGATTTTATCTTTTATCTTTAGAGAGTTTTTTGTTCTCATATAATTAGGATTAGGACTATAGTATATATTAGTATAAATAGGACAATTCGATTAGTGTCTTGTATCACGTCATAATACAAATTCATATTATTTTGAGTGTCTCCCCGACTCCCCTATAATTTCAACAAAAATACCATAATATATTTATCACTAAATACATTTGGTCAATGAATAACAAATGCAAAGGAAATTACCTTCACTTTTGATAATGTATTTGGAGGTGGCATTACTTCCGGTTCTACATAGTTCTTTCCATGGTAAACAATGATAGTTTCTGGAGGGGATTTTGCTACATCAAATTTTCTTAGCTCCAAGTTTCCTTTTGCTTGGCCTTTAGAATTATAAGTTAAAATAAAAGACTGCAAGTTAGAAAAGGAAAAATTAAGGAGGAAAGGAACAATGCCTCTTTCCAGCCTATATGAGGCACTAAATCATGTCCATACTTATGAGGGGAATGGCCAAGTTCAAAACAGAAAGATATGTATTATCAAAGCTGATGTATATTTTGATTTTACACTGATAAGCTAGGTAACGAGAAAAAACAATTCATAGTAATGTTTGAAAAATGTAACTTAATAGAAACTTCCCCAAATAGAAAATAGAATTTCATGGAGGTATTTCAAATACAAATTTATATGTAGCAACATTCTGGTTATTCCAATGCCCATACATCAAAGAAAAGGGGAAGCACATTAATTTAGTGAATACCAGAACAATGTCCATACCATTGTTACTTGCTAAAATACTGGTGGATATCAAAAAACATAGATGATAAAATCATAATAGTAAATTATCAACAACATTGAAGCAAGGTACAACAGCTACAGGAAAGAAAACTTTAAACTAAAAATTATAGTCGCAATGATATCCAACCTTTTCAAGCTTATATCTAATTCTAACTTCTAGATTTGGGGAAATCATCTTTTTCTTGGCCTTCAAACGATAGAACCTAAGCTCATAAATACATTTGGTCAATGAATAACAAATGCAAAGGAAATTGCCTTCACTTTTGATAATGTATTTGGAGGTGGCATTACTTCCGGTTCTACATAGTTCTTTCCACGGTAAACAATGATAGTTTCTGGAGGGGATTTTGCTACATCAAATTTTCTTAGCTTCTCAACCAACCAAGTTTCCTTTTGCTTGGCCTGTAGAATTATAAGTTAAAATAAAAGACTGCAAGTTAGAAAAGGAAAAATTAAGGAGGAAAGGAACAATGCCTCTTTCCAGCCTATATTTAACTTTTTTTGTTCAACTAGCTCTTCTTTCCATAATTAATATCATTGGACTTGTCTAGAGAGAACCATACGACATTATTGTCAGTTTTCAGCTCAACTGATTCATTACTAATGTATATGGTAGGGAGCCAACTTCCCAGAATATCATGGCTTCCAAAGATATTTGATCTCTGCATTAATAAAAAAAGAATGTGCAATGTCGAGTCCTCTAAATATGGTTTTAAAAATAAACTAGAATATAGCAATGGTTATTGATAGTCAAAGGAGATATATAAAGAAAAATCAAAAAGCTCCAAATGGAATCTACACACAATGATACACAATAGGCAACATTGAAATTAAAAACAATCTAATCATAGAGTATTCAAATCAATCCTAGAGATAATCTTGACTCTTTGACAAATATCGTGGTTCAAGAAGAGAAATATATCCAAATTCACAAGCACGCTCAAGAGAGTGATCTAGAAAGCAACTCAACCATTTATCACTACACAAGAAAATTTATAAAATCAGGTATCATAGCCCAAATAAAACAAAAATTGCAAACATCAAAGCTCGTTTACCTTGTAGCTTATTCCTTCTCCTCCTTCTTCTTCCTCATCCCATTCTTAATCAATCTAAAACCTTAAACATGCCACCATTAGCATCTCTGCATCTTCAGAGGCTCTTACTTCGTTCTTATTCCTTATCATTTACTTCTCCCTCTCCAATTCAACCTCTTCTCTGTTTCCCCGACAACCCTCTTCCCATCTACATTCCCAAACCCTCCTCACTCCTTCTTTGCTCTTCATAATCATAAATTTCTCATCGAAAAACCCAAATGGATCAAATTGTGCACTCCTTCTCCTCAAATCAAAGAGCCAAACTCAGGCGCTCTCTCTGTCTCGTCACTCCTCCACCTGAGCTTCTCCCACATCACTCCAACCCTTAATTTGATTCTCCAAACCCTAAACCTCTCCCCTGAAGTTGGCCGCATTGTATTAGGGTTCCACCAATGGCTCTCTTCCAACCCCCAATTCTCCTAGACGGACGACAATTTTTCCTACTTCGTCGACTACTTTGACCGCCGTAAAGACTTCAAGGCCACGCATGACGCCCTATTTGTCACCTCCCCCGCCATCAACCCTAAAACACTAGCCTCCGTGATCGACCGCCTCATTCGCGCGGCTCACCTTAGCCAGGCAGTTCAGTTCTTCGAGCGAATAGAGAGAGACTACGGGGTGAAGCACGAACATCCTAATGCGTGAGAATGAAATTAAAGGAAAAACAGATGGCTTTCGAAGATAGTTTTTTAAAACCATGTTTAAACATCCCTTTCAAAGTTGTTTTTTTAAACCATCTTTAAAATCTTGTTTTTAATATTTGTTCATGAAAAAAATTGATGTCATAATGTGTTCTCAAATATGGTTTTGAGAAAAATGTCTTTAAAAAGTTGTAATTATTTATAAAAATGCCACCTCATCTTGAAAGATATTGATTTTTTTAAAACCGTCGTAGAGGATGATATTTACAATAGTGTGAGCAAATATTTATATTCTAGATTATCATTAAATATTAATTTTTCTTTTACTACAGTCAAAATATCGTATTCTATTTATTAAATTATATAATGGGATAAATAATTAAAATAGTTACATAAAATATGCATAACTCTTTAATTCTTAAGAAATTTATCTAAAAATTTCCAATGATCAATCAAACAATTCCCAGGAAATATGATCCCTAGGAATCATAATTTCAGGGAATGGAAAAAAATTTCCCCTACCAAAAAGACCCCTAAATGAAAAGTTCTTTTTTAAAAAATCAAATGAAAGCCTTTTAATTGAACTTCAGTATTTTTTATGAAAAATATAAATAATTAATTTTGCATCAGTTTATCCTAAATTTAAAATATAATTTATATATATATGTTTAAAAATAATTATTTATCAAAAAATTTAATTATAATATAATTTATATATTCAAATATATTTATGTACTTTTCTTAAGTGTGGATATATTTATTTACTTTAAATTTTGATTATAAATAAGTTAGACAAATCAAAATCAAATTTTGGTTATGTCAACAAACTAAATTCAAACTTTCAGCTCTACTCATTTAAATTTAGATAAATCACTTATTAGATTATATGGAAGGACTTAAGTTTGATTGCCACAAAATAGTACTCGTACTGCTGAGAAGGAATATAAAATATTAAATCTAACTAAGTTTTAGATTAAGAATTAGTGAGAAAAAAAATCAAAACTTCTAAGGATGCCTTGGAATCATACGGGATAACCAAAGACCTAAATTACTATGGTTTAAAAAAGACAGCCTGATAGTAGCAACCTGTAGGGAGTTGCTATTTTTACGTCCCTAATTGTTATTTTCACCCCCTACTTATTTAAAATCCTTCTGAAAAACTTCCTTCCTGGCATTTCTTCACACTTCCTCCGCTTCCCTTCTCCTTCTCCTTCTCTTTTCGCAGCACACTCATCTCTCTCCTTTTCTATTTTTTCTTCACACCCACATACATGTTTTTATTATTTTTTTAACTTTAAATATTATCATCTAAAAAACTTTAAATTCATTAAAATTTTGTGTAGACATGTTTTAATTCAAATTGTTTTAAAATTTTGTGGTAGATGTATATATTATTGTCTACCAAATATATATGCATATATAGTATATGTATTCATTATGTAAGTTGTTTAGATTTTTAATATTATATATATTATGATATATTTTAATTTATATTTTTATATGTTTTTGCTAATTTACATTTTTAATGTTATATATATATATATATATATATATATATATATATATATTATTTTTTACATTAATTATGTAATTTAATTATGATATACTTTACCTTTTATTAATAATTTAATTAATTATGTAAAAAATTATCATAGTGACGGCACAAGTTGCCCTTTCTATCTTAATCAAATTAAGTATGATACATTCATAAAAAAAATTAATTATGATACAAATTAGCATCATAATTAATTTGATTAATGTTAATAAAGGAAATTTTCATATTAATTCATTTGATTTTTTTTTTATAAATGGTAACTTGTATGATAACTTCTGTGGAAGAACTTGTCGGTTCCCCGATTTGCGTTGCCTCCGTTAGATGTTGTAATTCAGGGATGCTTGGGGTGTCTGTGCTAGACAGTCCCACCATATCACGCACCCAAGATATAGCTCTGATAAGATTAAGCTGAGAACTTCTGTGACGTGCTGCCCTTGCCCTGACCCCGCCTAAGTGCTTTGTTGCCCCTGGTGTACTTGTAGCTCTCTGGTCTTGACCCACGGCGAGCTTTTTCTCTCGTAATGCCTCGTAGGCCTCTCTCGGGTGACCTAAGCATTTGGTACTTCGATCTTTTATTAGGTTGGCGCCAGGTAAATAAGGGGCTCAAGAATCCATTCCCGTCGGCATCTTAGTATATGCCATTCCTTCTGTTCCTAGGAAATTCGACCTGAGGCCAAGAATCTATATATGATAATTAATTCCTAATTAATTTTAATTAATATATATTACTATTAAAAAGGGTCAATTGAATCTGAATGAATTTAATTTAAATTTAAAAATGATCATTTATATTACCATTAATTTAATTAGCCTAAAAATAGGAACTTTTTATCTACAACTAGGGGAAAACAAACACTCCTTTTTTCATTTTTTAAATAAAAAAACATAATAGAAGTTACTGGGTGATTTTTGAAAAGTAATTATAGAGATAAAATAATAATATATATAAATATAGTTATAAGAATAAAACGAGCATATATATATATATATATATATATATACACCAAAACACTATTTTCTTTATATATAGTTATAAACTAATTATATTTTTTAAAACAATTAACAAAACAAAAATATATTTTTGTAATATAATTACACAAATACTATTTTATTATATAAAATTATATATTAAATATAAAATATATAATGAAAATGTATTTCTATTATGCAAGGATTGTTAAAAAATACACAGTAAAAAAACATATTTGTCGTATAAAATAATTAGGTAGAGTTTTAACTTTGGCAAAATTACACTTTTGTTCCCCCACTTTAGCTCCAATTTCGTATTTGGTCCCCCGGTAATTTAATTCACAAATTTGGTTCTCCTGTTTTATAAAATTATGCAATGTTGGTCTCGGACGTTTTAATTGGACGTTGACCATTAAGCAGTGACATTGACTGCCACGTGTCAACATCTAAGAGGCACCTTGAATTGCATTTTTTAACCCATCTTTTCTCTCTCTTTCCCAATTCTGGTAACTCCAATCTTGACTTCGCCACCTACCACCTCCCTCCCTGCGTGTCCACCTTCTCTGAGCACACCCCTTGTGAGCACCAAAAACGCTCCCAACATAATTTTGTTGTACAAAAAAAGTTCAAATGTATGAAAGTCATTCAGGCAATGATAAAGGATGTTGATTGTTTTTCCTTTTTTTTTTCTTCTCTATAACTATAAAAAATGGAATAGCAGATAGACTAATAGTTTGTGTAAAGATGGAATGTATATTTGTAGAATAAATACAATTAAGGTTAAACACAATGAGAAGGTTCTGAAAGATAAGACACACACAACACAGGGGTGTAGTTATGTCCAATGTACAGAAAAGAACTACTACTGCATAACAAATAAAATATTGGCAATGGAGTAGTAATCCAGTAGGAAATGTTGAGTTGAATCCTGAGGGAGACTAGCCTTTGTCGCAAACCCTAATGTTGGTTAACAAGGAATGCAACAAAATAGAGCAATCATAAACCAGAAGAATGAAAAAAAGACAACTACGTACTATATGATTCTTCTTTAAAATTACACTAAAAAAATGTGCAAAAGACAAGGCGATTTGCGTAATTGTCAACCACCTCACCAACCAAGCCATTGTTCTGTTTAGTCACTGAAAAAAAAAACTTCCACCGTCGGCAGCCATGGCAGCGCTGTCCTCCACTGTCACTCTTGCCGCCAAATCGCTCTCACTACCCCAAAATCACCGTGCCAAAGTAGCGGCAGCGTTCCACTCTCCCAAGCGCCACCTCAAGAGAACGGAATTCAAGTTCTTCACCAATGGCTTAGCTGCCTCTCTCCGCTCTCTTCCCCGCCTCTACGCTTCCTCCAACGACGCCCGCTTCAATTCCGGTCCCGAGGAGAGCTTGCAAGAACAGTCGTCAAGTTTTGCTGAGTTCATCACTTCCGAGAGAGTCAAAGTGGTGGCCATGCTGGCTCTCGCTCTCTGCAATGCCGATCGCGTTGTCATGTCGGTGGCCATCGTGCCGCTGTCCCTCGCCAATGGGTGGAGCCGAGCCTTCGCTAGAATCGTCCAGGTTCTCGCACACCAACTGTTTGATGAATTGACTCTGCTGAATTTCTGTTTTTAGCTGCTGATTTATGAGTTTAATAAGCATGCAGACGAGGTCTTCCATCTCGGGGGAGACTTTGCGGGGTTTCATGATACCACAGATTTTGCGGGCTGGCTTAGACGACTGAGAGACGGTGCAACAGCTAACGAAAATGGTGCACAACCCAGCAGAAAAAGGCCTCGTCCTCATGAAAGTGTGGGTTTCTGGTGGTGGGAGAACACGGGAAGAAGAACACAAGAAAAGCCCAGAAGATTGAGCCATTGTCCACAACCAAAACACAATTGAGGCGGAACCAAAATTGGGAAAGAGAGAGAGAAAAGATGGGTTAAAAATGCAATTCAAGGTGCCTCTCAGATGTTGACATGTGGCAGTCAACGTCACTACTTAACGGTCAACGTCCAATTGAGGAGTCTGGGACCAACATTGCAGGATTTTATAAAATAGGATGACCAAATTTGTGAATTAAATTACCGAGGGACCAAATGCGAAATTGGAGCTAAAGTGGGGGACCAAAAGTACAATTTTGCCTTTAATTTTTTGTCATATATAGGGCTAAAACCCAAAGTACTATTAGCAACCTCTAGGTTGAGATACCAAAACCTAAATATACCATAACTTCTATGCATTGTTAGCATTAGCTTAGCAAATAACACTGTGATCATGGAATACAAAACGCTTGAACTCAACATCACATCAGCAAAGGACCTGAGAGATGTCAACTCCAAGAAGATGGACGTATATGCCATTGTCTCACTCTCTAGCAATTATCAAAAGATCAGAACTTTTGTGAACAAAAATGGTGGCTCCAGCCCCACATGGAATTTTCCTGTCAATTTCACTTTCGAACAACCGGTCGACCGCGTGATCCCTTGCCGGTGTCGACGAGGAAATCGGCCACGTCCACGTCTCGCTCTGGTAGCTCATCCACCAAATCAGTGGCGACGGAAAATCCTTCACATTCGTCTCCTACCAGACCAGAGATCAAGCCTCTAAGGAACCCAAGGTATCCAAAGTCTTGAATTTCTCTTACAAATTCAACGAAAAATTTACTCTTCCTACGCCAAACAAAGATTATTTTCAAGTGGGACTCAGAACGGGGTTTCTAGGAGGAACGCTTGCTGGGGTTCTCTTTGTGGAAATAATGTCTGTCTTAGGTGTGGAAAATGTTTGGGTGATGTATGTGGGAAAACTTGTTTTTTGTGTATTCATTTTGGTGTTGTTGTTTACCATGAAGCAGCTAATTTTTTTTCCTAAGTGAATTTATATTATGCTTTTGCAGTTTATATTCCTTCTGTTACTTTTGATGTTTTGTTTTTGTCACTGGTGTTTGAGATATCCTTTGCTTAAAACTTAAAGTGTGGAGTTACATTTGATTGAAATTAAGTTTTTTTAAGAGTATCTTTTAATAGAATTGTTTCGTTCAATAACTTTTGATATATTCAATTATATCAATGCAACCGTTTAAAAGAAAAGTTTATGTTGAATATATTAAATCTACAAAAAAGATTTATGGAAGAGTTACAAGCTTGGTTTGATTGATTTGCGCTTATAAATCAAGCCTTGGAACCCTAACATGAACTTGGTGCTTGCTCTTGAGGACATGGATTGTGTTATGGACGAGGTTTTGGAAGTGTTTGGTAAATTTTCCATAAGGGTTCATCGACTGCTGTCAAGGATAATTGATATAGGTGGGAAAGAGGAAGCAGGAGTTGGTTTGATGTAGTGAAAGAAGCTGAATTGCAAGGTGGTAATATGTGTACTTAGATTTTTGTAGGGATTATGGGGGTCATAAATGTTTCTGAGTGCCCCAAAATTGTGAGGATTGATGAGAAAGACATTCATGAACTACTAAGAGTAAGGGATGGTGGTGTCTCCGAGAAGAAAAATTTGGATGTGATTATAATAAATGATAATAGTGCTATTGTTTTATTTGAGGGTAATAATTGTAGAGCCATTACCACCATTTCGGAGCAGAAGTAATTAGATTTGAAGACGGTGATCACTGACCAATGGGAGGTGTTTGATGATGATCTGATAGTTGATGTTATTGGTAGTGCCTCCAATGGTACAAGTCTGCCTATAGCCACCTGTTGAAGATTAATCTAGAAAAGTGTAGATGTATAATTGGTGGTCCATTATCTAGAGAGTTCTACACCTATGGAGATGTTGTAGTGTGTAGAAACTTCTTGATGGATGTAGAAAAATATCTTATTATCTAAAGTCATAGAAACAACTAGAACATTATAGAGATGGATGGTAAATGATAGATGAGTCTAGAATGTGGAAGCAATGCCTTCCAAGGTTATTTTGATGATGCCAAAGAATCAAGAGTTAAGCAAAGTTTCAAGCAAAGATTCAAGAATCAAGTTTCAAGATTCAAGACTCAAGAATCAAGTTTCAAGAATCAAGATCAAGATTCAAGACTCAAGATTCAAGAATCAAGAAGAAGACTCAGTCAAGATAAGTATTAAAAAGTTTTTCAAAACATTGAGTAGCACAAGAAGTTTTCACAAAATCTTTTACCAAAGAGTTTTACTCTCTGGTTATCAATTACCAGAAGGTAGTAATTGATTACCAGTAGCCATCATTGCTTTTCAAACTGATTTACAAATCTGTAATCGATTACCATAATCATGTAATCGATTACCAGTGTTTTAAAAATGTTAAGATTTTCAAAATTCAAAATGAAAAGTCACATCTGTTGATGTGTAATCGATTACACCTTAATGGTAATCGATTACCAGTGACTGTTTTCGAAAAATCTATTTCCAAAAGTCACAATTCTTCAAGTGACTTGTTTCTGAAATCAATCTTTCAATATTTTCTTTCATCTCTTTCAACAGAACTTTCTGATTCATTTCTCTTCATCTTTCTAAAAGTTTTTGTTCAATACTTTCTCTTCCAAGAAAAGTTCATTGATCAAAAACTTGTGCTACTCTTCTTTTTCATTCTCTTCTCCCTTTGCCAAAAAGAATTCAACAAGGACTAATCGTCTGAGTTCTTTTTGTGTCTCTCTTCTCCCTTTTCCAAAAGAACGAAGGACTAACCGCCTGAATTCTTTTGTTTCTCCCTTCTCCCTTTTCAAGAGAATTCAAAAGGACTCAGTCTGAGAATTCTTTTTATTCTTCCCTTTCCCTTAAACAAAAGATTTCAAAGGACTAACCGCCTGAGATATCTTTTGTTTCCCCTTATAAAGATTCAAAGGACTAACCGCCTGAGAATTCTTTGTCTTAACACATTGGAGGGTACATCCTTTGTGCTAAAAGTAAAGGGTACATCTACTTGGGTTGTTGTAACTGAGAACAAGAGAAGGTACATCTCTTGTGGATCAGTTCAAGTGGAGGGTACATCCACTAGGTTGTTCAAAGAGAATAAGGGAGGGTACATCCCTTGTGGATCTTTGCTTGTAAAGGATTTTACAAGGTTGAAAGAAATCTCAAGAACCGGTGGTTGCTTGGGGACTGGATGTAGGCACGGGTTGTTGCCGAACCAGTATAAAATTCTTGTGTTTGTCTTCTTCTTCCTTACACTCTTTAATTTCCGCTATGCACTTTAATTATCGCTTTTACTTTTGGTTAAGTTTCTTTTTCTATTCTTTACTTTCTTAACTTAGTAGTAAAAGCCTAATTGAATCTAGTAACATTAAGAAGGATAGTTTTTTAATTAGTCAAGGTACATTGATAATTAATTCAACCCACCCTTCTTAATTATTCCGAGGCCACTTGATCCAACATAGAAGACTCTAGGACTAAGTAGTATAGAAGTGTGTAGAAATCACCTATGTAACCTATATAAAGGCATAAGTTGTAACAAGCCATGTAATGTAAGAAAAGAAGCTAATAAACACAATTCAAGTTAAGGTGTCAATTTTCTGAAAACTCATCATCTTCCTACTCCCATCATTTCTATCATATATTTCTACCATATCCTTCCATAGAAAAAAGGCATAACCGCGTCCCATATCCTAACACCACCAGTACTATAACCCTTTTGTGGATTCTTTGAGCATCGTACCTTATATTCTCGTTTGCAATAATCTTGTTCTTCCAGATTTAATTGTTTTGTAGCATACCGAGATAAGTATAAGGTTTAATTTTCAGTTTTGATAAGGCTTTTTGTAATATGCATGTAATTTTCAGTTTTCATCAGCAAAAAGGAGGCACAAGTCTAGAAAGAACAGAAATCCCAATGAGGTTGTCATCCCCTCAAACCAACAAAGACTACACACCTCCTTATAGCATATATCAAAAAGAGAAAAGGTAACAACAAGGGGGGACATAAAACCAAACCTATGCAGAAAATGAGCTATATAAATTTATAGATAGGAAGACCTAACCTATTCCTTTTGAAATCTAAACAAATGAAGGTAGCTATAGAATCCCACCATGAAAAATCATTAAAATTGAGACCAAAAAAGACCGTTCTACTTGCACATCATTTAACCATAAAATTATCTCTATAAAATTTATCAAACAAAAAATCAAATATCTTAAAGTTTAATTTATAATGTCCTAAAAGATCTCAAACTTATCATCACCATGACCATCATCATTGTTATGACCATTTCTGTCATAATTATCATGATTGTCATCGTAATCACCATCATGATCATCAACCATCGCAACCACCAACATGATTGTTGTTACCATTACAGTCACCACCACTAACACCATGATTGCCGTCATGACTATCGTCATTGCCACTAACATGATCGTCTGCCACAACCATTACTAGCGCTAATGGTGGTGGTTACGACGATGATAATGGTTGTGGTGATGATTTTGACGTAAATTAAATATTTAAGATATTGGATTTATTGTTTGATAAATCTTATAAAAAATTTATGATTAAATGAGATTTTAGTTTGAATTTAAAATGTTTTAATCCTGACATTTCATTTTAATCTAACGATTGAAATTAACCATTCTCATTTCTCACATAAGATGATTATTATTCTCATATGATACGTCATTGTATAAAAAAAAACTTTAAAGTTTATGCTATCATTAAGCTGAAGACAGTTTGTAATTAACTTTATAAATATAGTCAGATACTGTAGTTCCCTTTTAATTTTATTTATACTAACCTTTTTTATATTAAAAAGGATTAAAAACAACAATATTTTTTAAAAAATGGTTAACAATGTTTTTAATCCCTAAAATATGGGTTAAATATGTTTTTAGTTCCTTAAGTTAAAAAAAAAATCCTAAAATCTTAAAAAATTATTTTTTTTGAATGTAAAAAAATCATTTTTAATTTCAAATAACCATGAATGACGTTAACGAAACCGCTAACATGGCTAGTAGAGGCCAGGCTAATGACTATCGTGTGGGTTTTAACATGATTAAATATTTTTTGGTCTCTTAAATTTGGGTAAGTTTTTTTTAGCTCCCAACTTTAAAAATGTTTTTTAGCCCCCAAAATTTAAATGTTATTTTTAGTCCTTAATTTAGAAATAACTTATTTTGGTCTTGACTTATGGTTGTAAAAACTCTAGTGACATGTCTAAATTTTTTATTTTTTAAAAAATATAATTTATGATAATTTTAAACTCTCAAAAATTAAATTAATGAATAATATTTTAAAATAAGTTTTGTGACGATTTTACACCACAAAATCTAGTAAAGCCAATGTGGCGGCGGTACAACAGCTACCCAGGACCATGACGGCAGAAAGGAAGAGCAAGAAACAAAAGGGGTATAGAAAATGTTGAGGGTGGAATATGACAAGAGAAAGAGACAAAACAAGGAATTCGTGAATTTAAATTTCTCGTAAATTCTATTTATAAATTGTCATTTTTTTGCACTGATTGTGGATTAAGATTCAATTATAAAATCCGAATAATATAATCACATTTACATACATTCTTTTCGATTGATTCGATTCTCTAAAATCCATCTTCAATTATAAACTATCTCCTTCTCCTTCTTAAAATCCATCTTCAATTCAATTCATTCTCTGTCACCGTTCCTCATTCGCATGGATGGAGAATGACACCACTGCCGCAGCTGCTAACAATAACACCACTGCAAAAGCAGGTTTTGGAGGACTAAAATCCAACAACCATGATCTAGAAAAGAGGATAATGAGTGATGAGGTTACAAAATCATAATCCTGCCTAATGGACGAGGAAGTTACAAAATCAAAATTGTGGATGGTTGCACTATTGTGAAATAGAAACATGAGGACTAATTAATATGTATGTAATATTTAGTATTATCAACAGTAAAATGGTCTTAAAAAAGTGAAGACTTGAAAACAGTTAGCATAAATAGTACCCATTTATTTATTGTTATAAATCTCTCAAATCAAATTATTTTTCATCTACTTTAAAAATGCTTTTTGTATTACCTGAAAATAACCTATTTTTTGTTCTCAATTTGTAATCCTCAAAAGTGGATAATTTCTGAATTAGAAGGTAAAAAAAATTTTAAATTTGAGGAACTAAAATGATATTTAAACAAAAAAATGATTTAAGGAAAATTTTCATAAAAGCAAAACTTATATATTTTGGTATAGATGACAAGTATCCTTATTTGACTAGGAGTCTAGGATTACTATAACACAACTTCATATGTTAAGACTTAAACTTGAGACATATGTTAAGACTTAAACTTGAGACTTTTAACAGGAGTTGTTCCATGTAAATAATGGATTGTAAAGCAAAATTAATTTAATCCTTCATTATAAATTAATTTGAATCTTCAGTCATGAATGAAAGTGTTTTGGGAATTATTTTTGAACAAATAAGGTTATTCTAAAATAACACCTTTTAGAAGATATTTCTACTCTCATTGAGCCAAATGCATCATAATGTTGTATATTGAGAATTTAAGTTTATTTTTTTAATTTTTTATTCCTTCGAATATACTCCTTAATTTTAATTTAATAATTAATGAAATATTTTTTCTCGATTATCTCAAAATACCATATATATATATATATATATATATTATGTGTGTAAATGTGATTTACTTAACTATTTAGCACTTTAAAAATTCTAAATTAAATTTCAATATTTTTTAAATTGAGTTATTAATAATTAAAATATTTTGCTTAAAAATTGTTTATCACAAATTTCAAATATAATTTATATGTTCAAAAATAACTATTCATTAAAATTTTAAATATTAATATTTTTAAAAGTATTTATTTACTATAAATTTTAATTATATAGAAATAAAAATTTATTCTATGCATTACATAAATTAAAATATTGATTACATTATAAATAAATAAGTTAAAAATCAAATTCAAACTTTTTATTATTAGAACAAACTAAATCCACATCTGATGGTGTTATTGCCACCACTACCAACATTAGTAGAGTTCTTCTTGTTATCGTCATCACAATAAAAATACTCTTAACTTAATTTTAATAGGATTTGAAACTTTTAAAATGAGTTTATTATAAAAATGAAATTAAAAAAATTAAAGCATACCAAATGACCCAAAATATTTCAATTAAATAATTAAAAATAAAAAAGAAACAATGGCACCTATTTTTTTAGATCTCCTTCCTTTTTTTTGGCTTTTGTTTCATTTTTGCTCCTCCACCCCAATAAGAATGTTCAAATCCAAACCGATCTAAGATAAAACAAGAAGGAGATCCGCGAAAAAGATCAAATACCTGTGTATCTATTTTATTTTAATTATTTAATTAAAATATTTTGGACCATTGGATATAATGTATTCAATGGTTAAAATTTGGTGTAAATTTTTAGACTTAGTGTAAACGGATCTTATTCCTCTCCTTATATATAAAGAATAAGCAAGGGTATAAGTTATACCCAATAAAACAAACCAAAACACAGTTCATCCTTCCATCATGCTTCCTATAAATGGTTACTAGTTTTAATGATCATGAGATCATAAATATAAGATAACCATTCCATTCTTTTGGTCCTTGCGAAATCACCCTTTGTTACCAATTACCATAGTATAACAGCATGTAACTTGGCCAATACCAATATAACAAATAAGCAAACCCTCGTAAAGCATATGTCTAGAAACAGAATTAACATTTCTTACAATCGTTACACAAAGTAATATTACTTTTCCCAATCCCAACTTTCTTTGAGCCGCAAACACCTATCTTTAAGGTATGCTGCAAAATTTGACATCCACTGTACATTTGTGAAGTGAAAATGAGAATCCTTCCTCTTAAGCCAAGACCATATGCATGGAAGCCAACATTATCGATGACCTTTAATTTGTTAAATTGCTTCCCTCTAAAAACACACTCATTCCTATAGTTCCAAATGATTTTCCACCAATCATCAATTTTAGAAGAGCCATTAGACACCAAATGCTGCCAAAAGTGAGTCTCTGTATTGGCTGGCATCAGGGGTAGTTCAATGACTTGAGAGGTCTAAAGTAAATTTAAGAATGAGACATTTTATTTACTCATAAAATAGTTTATTAAAATTATCATTGTTTTATTTAAAATTAATTTTTTGGGCTTTTTGTGATGCAAAATTATCAATTAAATTATTGTAATTGAGGAAGAAATGTCAAGGGTTCTCTCTACCCTCCAAATAGAAACACATGCACATAAGAGATGAGAATAAACAAATAGGTATTGAGGAACTATTGGCTAATGTGTCAAAGTGAAACAATAATCAAGTAAACTGAAGAAGCATGTGAGAAGATAGAGAAGTATGAGAGACAGCGAGAAAAGGAGACATAACTAAAATTGAATAGGAAAAGAATAAAGAGAATAGAAATAAAAGAAAAGTTTTTGGGTTTCTTGAATTATTAACTATTAAATCTTTTTTTTTTCTAAACAAAGCTATGATATTGGTGAAGAGTTGTTACTTATTAATTGTTACTTACGGTACCAATAAAAAGATTAACAGATACTTATAATATTTTAATTAAAATTTATTTTCAATATATAATTTTACAATAATTATTTTGAGGTATATTAGTACTAAAAAAAATTTGGGACCTTTTGTTGGGGGGCCTAAAGCCCTTGCTTGGATTGCTTGGGCCTTAAGCCGGCCTTGGCAGGCATAACCATGTCAATATTAAGCCATGCATACCACTAGGGCCAAACCTGTATAGACATTGGGCAAGAGAAAAAAGCGCGCCCGACCTCCTCATCGTATTGATGACAAAAAGGACACATTGAAGCTCCACCTTATAGCTCCACATTTCTAGCCTTAAGGTTAACTCTTGTTGGTAGTCTATCCAACCAAAGTCTCCAAATAAAAAATTTCACTTTCAAAGGAATTTTCAACATCTATAATTTTTTACAAAACTTTTGTTAGGGATAACCTCATGTAAACTTGAGATAAAATTATATCCCGAATTCATCGAAAACACCCCCAAATTATGTAACCGCCAACGCCACTTATCCTCACCCACGTCAAACACCTCACATCTACTAATCTTCTAAGAGGTCTTGTACAAGTTCCAACTCCAATTGAAATAAATCCATCCTCCACTTGAAGTCTCATACCCACTCATTACCAACCCAAGCGCCTATATTCCCCACCACATCATGTTGAAGAGAAATGGAAAATAATCTTCCATATTTTTTCTTTAAAATTTCTTCTTCCAACAAGGAGTCAAACCAAAATCTAGCCACCCCACCATTACCTAGTTCCCACACCATAACCTTACCACCATTTACTTTTACCCCCCCCCCCCCCACCCCCATCCAGAAACTAGATACAAGTCCCTCTACCACAACGAGGCATCCTTACAATCACAACCATCCACTAACACTATTGAAAATAAATGCTTTCTACGACGGTTATTTCACACATTCAAAGATGGCTTTCAATAATCTTTGAAGACAACGTCATGGAAAATCAAAATTTTTCACGACGGTTCTTAAAAAACAGTCTTAGAAAGGTGATAATTCTAAGACGGTTTTTAGGTAAATAACCGTCTTAGAATGGTCATATTCTAAGATGATTTTTACTAAAAAATGTCTTAAAATATATTTTTTTAAAAAAATAAAAATTTGAGAATTCTAAGATGGTTCTCTAGAAAATCATCTTAGAATGTCTACAATCTAAGACGGTTTTTCAAAGAACCATCTTAGAATATTTTTTTTTTACAAAAATTAAAATGTATTGAGGATTCTAAAACATTTTTCAAAAAACCGTCTTAGAAGGTACACATTCTAATACGATTTTTCAGATAACCGTTTTAGAATGTTATTTTTTTAAAAAAATAAAATATTTTGAGGATTCTAAGACGATTTTCCTAACTTTTCAGAAAATCATCTTAAAATTCACTTTTAAAAAAAAAAATTAAAAATTCCTTAAACATTTCTTGCAATCAATCTCAGATTTCTATTCCTAACCACATTTTATTTTAATTTCATATATTTTGAAACAAAATAATCTTCTTCTATAAGCTAATAGCAATTTGTAAGTTAACTTGTAGAAATTTTCTTATATCACCTTCTCTAAAAAAACTTATTTTTAACTTGTGAATAAGTTAATTTTAATTTTGAAAAAAAAATATTTTATTTTTTCTTTTACAAATGCTCATAGATAATCATGATGTATGAGTGTTGTAAATTCTTTAATACATATTTTTTATTCCTATAAATTAAAAAGAATATAGATAAATTTATTCAAATAAGACCTACTTAAAACCAATAAAGGAGTGATAAGTGAAAGAGAACCTAAAGAGTAAGGTCGGGCATACAAGGGCCTTGTAAAGTAACAAGTTTCATGAGGTGTGAAAACTTTTACACTAATAACACATGGCAATTAAATAGGGTCCCTCCAATTGAATAATAATTCAGCACAAAAAAATGACTGAGAGAAAAGTATTAGCTAGAATCATTTAAAGAGAAACTCATCATATAATAATCCATGCCCCTTGATCGATGTGTGAAAACTTTTATACTAATAACACATGCCAATTAAAATACTCATAAAAAAATGAATGTGAAGAATTTAGTTTAATATAAACAAACAGTGCTTCAGGTTTTCATTGCTCTAATATGGTAATGGTTAAAAAATTTAAACTATTTTTATTAAAAATTATAACATTTAATGCTATTAATACACATTCTACCATTTTTTTAGTAAAAATAATATTTCTTATTACTTAATCATTTTCCTAAGTTAGCAAAATCGTTTTCTTGAAAAATTGTAATAATTAGTAAGATGTATTGAACTTTGTGTAAAGATTTGGCTTACTTAAACATGTGATTTTACATTCAATATCTAATTTATATATATGTATGAAAAAGAAAATTGGAAGAGGTCTCTCTACTTTAACGCTTAACTTTATTTTGAGAGACTGATTTATTACCTATCGGGAGAAAGGAATCCTCCGGGAAACTCTAAAAAATATTATAACTTAAATTATGTAAACAAAGGAAAAAAGAGAGCCTTCACCAAAGTTAATTAGGGGCCAGTATCTATTTATAGATTCTTATATGAATATATAAGAATTAATTTGTTTAATGTTATAAAAAAACAAATAAATATGAATATTTTAAAACTAATGGCATACTAAGTTGGAGATTTAAAAGTTAAATGCAGCGTAAGAGCATTATCCTACTTAAACAAGAATGAAGAAGACACTGAAATAGGCATAAAAAGACAGGAAATAATACAAGCAGTAAGTAAGAGCTTGTAATAAATCAACAAGCATTTTGGTTAGATTCAGATCTTTGAGTTTAGGTACCTCATATGAAGTATGCAGAATCATAACAACATACAATTTAAGCCAAACTAACTAGGAAGTGAACTTTAACTACCAGGGTGCAAAAGCATAAATCTTACCAACAACTTTTTTCCCTTTATGATCATCCTCTGACAAAGAAAGTGCAATTGCACGGTCAATGTCTTCTTTCTCAATATCTGTCAAATCATCCTGCATTCAGTTTGTAACTATTACAAATGCAGATTATCTGCTTGAAAGTCCCTTTTATGCAATATGCAAAATGCATCCTCTATAATAACTTAAGGATTAGCTTTTCAATCATTACTGAATCATCTAAAACAGGAACAACTTACATCTTTTTTATCCAATGGTGTTAGAAAAGGATCTCTCACGCTAAGCCCAGCAACAACAATTAATATGGGATCCAAGCAATTCAAAATAGAACCTAATATTAGCATCTTGCCAAGTATGGGTTCCATAGGAAGCATTGTCAGGTAGCGCCCTGTCAATTGAATGCCCAAATACTAGTCTTCATCATTTCAAGAGGAAAAAATAAGCCAAATTTTCCAGGACTAGAAGGGATCAACCAACTTAGAATAGTGAGATTCTCATCCTCATCCAAAGCCCCGATTATTTTTAAATATTCAATAGCATTTTGTACCTATGAATAAAACAATTAAAAAATGACTGGTCCAAATTTATATATAAATAACCAACACAATAAACGAATACATAAATTTATTGAATAAAACTACATGAATTGATGGAATTCTAAAGAATTAATCAAATTTATCACTATTGCGATTATCTCAGGAGATTGCAAAGCCCTAGACAAGAACTCATATATACTTCCAAGTCTTATACTTTTAATATGTAAACATAGACATTGCAAGGAAGTTCTCAAAATTCAGATAACAATATCAGTATTTAAGGTCCAATAGTTCCATTCATGATTAATAATTAAGTTCATAATTCACTGGTAATTGACTATATGAAGATTTTGAGGATATACTGCATTTTGCCATTATGATCCTGGTGTCTAATTGATTTTCATCCTTAATCTTTAGAAAATGGAACATAACAAGCCTTTCAACAAAATGACAATTAACAGACAAGGCTATTATAATTGTTAGCAACAAGATACCAAGTAACTCTGCCTATGATATCATATGCTAAAGATACACCTAGTGGGATAAGGTTTTTGTTGTTCTCATTGTATTCTCTTATAGAAGTTTAGTGACGTTCAGAAATATAATGTTGTATAGGAAATAATACTGTATAGGTTTTATAAAGGCCAGAAACTTAGATTTCTGCTAATTATATAAAAGCTCCAACAAAGCAAAATTCATCAGTTATAGTATTAACAATTATTTAACCAGGGACCTAGTGGCAAAATGAGATTTCATAATAAAATAAAGACTCAAGTATAAAAATAAAGAAAAAAGGACATGTGTAGAAGCTTAGGCGAAATAGGATCTTGTGTCCTTCAACTAATATAATGGCACTTGCCTGATCCCAGGTTTTCAGTGGTATGATAATCGCATCAAAAGCAAACCAAGCTTCCATTCTGCATATATACCATTGCAGCACTTCATGAACAAGTTCTTGTTGCCTGTAGAAAGCTTTGTCAGTTATATCAATTGATTGAAACTTCAAGTTTCGGTGCTTATACACAATATATGTTCTTACCAATTTCTTACCTTAGTTCTGGATGTCTATTTAACACAATTGAAATTGCTTGGAGAATAGGCATGTCATCAGGATGCTCATCCCTCACTTTTGCTGTCTAGATATCTCACCAGAAAGCCATTAGATTCTTGTTTAAGATAACCACAACCGGATTCATGATTAAAAGAAGCAACAGAAGCCATATGCAGCAAAGATCTTACCTCTGCCAGAATTCTCTTGTAAGTGTCTCCAACTTCCATCATAATGTGTTGAGGGACTTGATGACCATCAATGTTAAATAGCATACAGCTAGAAAGATGAAATAGCATTACCAGAAAGTAGAAGTATAGAAATGCAGAAGTTTCAGATGTTTGACACTTGTTAGAAAATCATACGTGAATGCCTCAGTTTAATGAGATAGATTGTACAACTGTCTTAACAAAAATTTCTATAACCATATGTAGATTTCAGTTAAAATAAACATGAATAATAAATCTGAATTACTACCTTTCTAAGTCATGATCATATATGACACAGTTATCATCACCCATATGATAGAGTGTAAGTCCTAATCAACGTATCAATGGTGCCAAGGGATTCTCATTGCAAACACCATGTAGCCTGGAAAATAATCAAGAAATAATCAATAAAACAAAAACAAATTTATTGAGTTCTGACTCAGGAAATTGCTAACCTGACAGCATGCTCCGAAAAATACTTCCCTGGTTGTCTTTGCCTAAGTGCATGCAGGTCCCCACTAGGGCAGAACTCCATTACCAAGCAAGAAAATGTATCTATCTCAAAGTGTGTATACAATATGGGTAGAAAAGGATCTAAAGACTGCAATATCTCTCTCTGTCTGAGACCTCGGAAGATTCTTACGATTTGCCAGCTTGGTCTTGTTCATGATCTTCATGGCAAAAGAAGTTCTTGTGCCACTCTATTCAGCTAGATACACACTCCTTACGTCTCCACAACCCAATTAAGCTAGATACACACCTCTGATAAGGAACCAACTCCATTAATAGGTGACTCCATGAAGGGTATCTAAGCATGCTTAAAAATCCAACTCAGCATAGTGAATTACCGATATGTACTTTCATTCAAAGAGCTCTTAATTACAGAATCTCCTACAAAATGTCTATAAAATTGACATTTTAAGAAGAAAAAATGAATCTATAAATAAATAGATAAAGAACATTAAGCAACGTACATGACACATATAATGAAATCCAAAAAAACATAAAAAAAAAACATGAGAGAATCTGCAAGAGACCCATTTCAAACGCAATCAATCAACAGAAAACTATCCAACTGAGTAGAATCCAACAGACAAAAAACCATATAATGTTTTTGCTTAAGCTTAGTTATATTCTTGTTACAAGTCAAAAATAGTTACTACATGTCAAAGGAATTTTATAAACATGTAACATAAAGGTAATAATTATAAAGCATTAGGGGTTCTGGATCATACCTCAACTGGTCAAGTCTTCATTGATCCATTTTCCTTAGACCAAATATCATAGAGGTTCTTGATTTGTGTTGTATTAATAGAGTGGTTTTCCACATGCTTAAGAAGCTCCAGTAAAACCTACACATATACCGACATACATTTTGTTGTTCACAAACTAACTCAACATATCAATAATAAAAGAAATTACAGAAACAAAGAATAAAGTTTTAGAATGAAGGGTGAAAGGGAACAAAAGTATGGGTGAGGCACTGGAATCATTTAAAAAAAATCATGAAATTTTTTTAATTGCATGTACATTTGGGAATGTTTAGATTATGGGAAATCATTTTTGTTTCAAAAGATCTCCCATAAATCTTAAAACAAAAGTGCCATTTTCTCTGAAGTAAATAAAAAAAGAGTTATGAATCAATATACCCTTTTCATCTCAACTAGTTAACTTCATATCACTAAAACAAGATCAATATGTCAAAATTTTTGAAAGCAAATGAGACTTGACACCACACCACATTCTCAAAACCCTAAAACAAAATTTCACAGAAGAGCACATGCACAAATAATGAAGGGGATACGCAAAACTTAAGACGGTTCTTGTAGGGAGAGGCATCATCAAGTGTTCCCTTCATGTAGACATTGAGAACACCACTGGATGCAACCCAATGGTGCTGGCTGACGAGCTGCCGAAGTAGGTAGTGCAACCTTGCATGATGTTCCACCCTAAGAGGTTTGAGACCCAATCCCAAAACATAGAAAGGCCTCGTTAGAGACAAGCACTGTGTGGAACCTCATCAGAGCACAGCGTCAGCGGGGAACAACCGAGAGAGTGCGACGAGGAGGAGGCAGAGGAGAGCAAAGAGGTGGGGGAGCGAGGCAGAGACGGAGAGGCATTTGGCCTCGATGATGGAGGTTCTGGACTCAATTTCCAGCTTCTCTTTCTACAACAAGATTATTTTAATAGTCCACCATGTACTCCTTCCTCTTTCACTGCTACTTCGATTTCTTTGTCGTGGAACTGCCATTTTTGTTCCTATCTTCTGTGTCCAATAGATCATCTTCCAGATCGCGCGGAATGCAGTGTGGTCGAAGTTGTGGGGTTTGCGGTCGTGTGAGCTGGAAAAGATGCTGCGAGTGGTGGGTGGGAGAAGGAAGAGCAAAAGCAACGAGGTAAAGGGGGAGTTAGAGAGTGAGAAAAGTGTATTAAAAACACATTCAATTCTAAGATGCTTTTTAGAAAACAATCTTAGAATGACTACCTTCTAAGACGATTTTCACAAAACCGCCGTGGTGAAAAACTTCGTATTTACAAAATTGTCACAGTCTGACTTTCTAAGATGGTTTTAGGAACTGTCTTAGAAAATGCGTCGTAGAAAACTGTTTTATAGTAGTGTAACCCTTTCCACTGCTTGTATCTTTCAACAAGTACCCTTTCCCACAAAGCTCATTTTTTATGAAGTAACATCCATCTCCATTCCCCCAACAATGCCTCATTAAACACCCTCAAACCTTTAATGCCCAAACCACCACACTCCTTAGGTAAACACACATTTTCCCACATCACCCATGGCAAATTTTCACTTTCACCCTCACCACCCCACAAAAAATTTCTTTGCAAACTCACTATTTTTTTCAAAACCACTAAAGGAATCTTAAAAAAGGGGAAATAAAGAAAGAAAAGAGGGAGAGAGGTAAGTACCGAGTTAATGAGGCAAACTCTCCTCACAAATGAAAGTTGCTTAAGCTTCCAAAGGGAACACGTACCTTTTTTTGAATTTTGCAATGATAGGATCCCATAACTCCTCTCTTCATGGGTTTGCTCCAATTGGAACTCTAAGATACACAAATGGCAATTTCATCAAGTTGCAATTCAATAAACCCGTGAATTTCTCCTCCACACAATTTTCAACCCCCAAAGCCATGAAGTTACTTTTTCCAAAGTTTATTTTAAGACCGGAAGCAAGTTCAAAGCACCAAAGTGTACATTTGATGGTTTTTACATTTGCCAAAGAAGCTTCCTTAGTGAAAATAGTATCATTTGCATATTGCAATAAACTCACTTCCACCTCCCCATCCCCCACTTTGTATCCTTTGAACAAGTTCTTTTGTAGAGCGTCTCTCATAAGACCCTTGGACCATCTACCACCAACGTAAAGATAAAAGGTGTCAAAGGGTCTCCTTGATGTAGCCCCCTATGAACATCAAATTCACTTGTAGGACTACCATTCACAAGAATCGACCCCTTAATAGAAATCAAGCATCCTTTAATCCAACACACCAACTACTCACAAAATCCCAAATTATTCAACATATGGAAAAGATAATTCTAACTCACACAATCATATGCTCTTTCAAAGTCCAGTTTAAAAATAAGATGTTTCTTTTTTTTTCCTCCTTGCCTCATCAACCACCTCATTTTCCACCACTACACTATGAAGTAAATTTCTATCACCCATAAAAGCACTTTGTCTCAGATCAATAATCTTTCCCAACACCCTTTTCATTCTACTAGCCAAGATTTTAGAAACAATTTTGTACATGCAACCAACCAAAGAGATGGGTCTATAGTCCCCAAGATTTTGTTGGATATCAATCTTAGAAATAAGAGAGATAAATGAAGAATTAGTGCCTTTAGGAAAAACACTATTTGCATGGAATTCCTCCAAGAAATGTACAATCTCCCCCTTCATGACACTCCAAACCTAGAATTGAACCTCACATCTTCAAAGATGCCAACCTTGCATCAAATGATGACCTTAAGATGGAAGTATATGTCATGGTCTCATTCTCTACTTCTAGCAATCAAGAGATTAAATTCAAGACTCCCGTCAAGAGAAATCATCCCTCAATGTATTACACTTAGGATGATTTTCCTGTTACGTTCATTTTCGAAGAAGTGCTAAAGGACAAAGACTTAACCCTCAAAATTAAGCTTTTTTGTTGTTGTGACAAGGACATTGTCATCAGCCACGTCTGCATCCTACCCTCAGAGCTCAGCCTCCAAATTCATAGTGATCGAAAACCCTCGCACTCCGTTTATTGCAATTTCGTAGGACCCTTCTAGTGGGTCAAAGGGAGTCTTGAATTTCTCTTACAAATTTGGAGAAAAAATTACTCCTCCACCACTTGGACACAGGTATTTACCACCATCACCATTGTCACCACCACCACAACCATCAATACTACAGTCGAGTAAGGGTACCTTCCTCCTATGACAAATAAGGATTTTCGAATGGGACTCAAAAAGGGGTTACTAGAAGTAAGACATACCTTTGCCCATAGTGAGACTTCTCTTCAGTGCACTTTGATTCCTTGAAAGAATAAAGAAACAAGATTTTGCTCTATTGACTATTCTCTCTATGTTCGTGAAGGCTAGGAGTTAGAGAGAACACTTTTTTGTCGAGAAGGGGACCCTATTTCACGTTAGTGGGTATTAACCCCTTTATAATCACTACTCCCATCAAATAATAGTTATCTCTAAAAATTGCTCCAATTTAACCTAATTACAATTTAGTCCTTAATTATTTATTTATTAGTCTATACATAAGTCACATGTCTCTTACACGAGAAATTAATTCTTACATTCTCCCACTTGGCTCATGTGACATTACCAAACATTATGGAAAAAATAAATAAATAGATTAAACTAACATAATGAGCATTAAAATGACTAAATCATTCTATACATTGGGTACATCATAATTTCTTGATTAAGAATAGGAACCAATTTGAGTCATGGCGATTGTACACCACTTAATCGATATAGTCCTTTCCATCTACTACAAATTAGTCTCCTCCTTAATATGACCATTAGTTAGGAGTACATAATTGGTCAAATATATTGCATTTATTCAAGAAAAAACCTCTTAACATTACTCTAATACAAACATAAAGAATGGATAATCAGAAACATATCATAAATGAGCTCAGAGTGTCAGTAAAATGCATAAGGTAAATTACACTTAGTGATCATCAATAACAATAATGCCCATATTTTCAACATGTTCTATAAATGTCTTGGGCAGTAATTCATTTATCAAAGGGTCAACTATCATAAGGTTTGTGTAAATATGTTCTATTGATACTCTTTGTTATCTAAACTTCTTCCTTCACGACGAAGTACTTCAATTCCATATGCTTAGCACCTTAGAGTACTTATCGTTCTAAGAGAAAAATACTATTGTAGAGTTATCACAATACATTTTTAGTGACCTAGAAATATTGTTGACAATTCCAAGTCTTGAAATAAAATTTTACATCCAATTAGCTTGAATTGTAGCCTCAAAACATGCTATAAATTCAGCTACCATGGTAGATGCAACAACAACTGATTTTTTTGCATTATTCCATGATACTGCTCCTCCAACTAAGAGAAATATGTAGCTAAGAGTTGATTTCCTTGTATCCACACATCCAACAGAGTTTGAGTCTGATTACCCAATAACCTCAAGGTGATTGGACCTCCTATATGTTAGTATGTGATCTTTTGTTCCCTGTAAGTGTCTCAGAACCTTCTTTGCAGCTTTCCAATGTTCCATTCCCAGGTTACTTAGATATCTTCCTAACATTCCAGCTGCAAAGCTTATGTTTGGTCGAGTATAGATCTGAGCATACATAATACTCCAAACAACTGATGCATACGAACTTGCTTCCATTTGTTTTCTTTCCAGATTATTTTTAGGACATTGTGTGAGACAGTTTGTCTCATTTTTGAATTGGAACGGGTGATGTTGGGGACTTTTCCATCCTGAATATCTCTAGTACTTTATTGATATATGCTATCTGAGACAAGCTTGACAGTCTTTGTGATCTATTTTGGAATATTTCTATCCCTATCACATAGCTTGCCTCACCCATATCTTTCATTTCAAAGTTGCTAGAGAGAAACTTCTTAGTCTCATGAAGAAGACCAAGATCATTAGCAAGATATCATCAACATACATAATTAGATAGATAACCTTACTCCCACTGACCTTCAAATATATGCACCGATCAACAGTATTTTCCTTAAATCCAAAGGAAACAATGGTATCATTAAACTTGAAATACCATTGGCGGGAAACTTGCTTAAGACTATATATTGATTTCTTTAATTTGCACATTTTGTATTCCTTTCCTTCAACTAAGAGTCCCATTGGTTGGTCCATATAAACATTCTCCTCCAAATCTCCATTAAGAAAGACAGTTTTCACATCCATCTGATGTAGCTCCAAGTCATAATGGGCTACTAATGTCATGATAATCCTAAAAGAATCCTTTTATGAGACCGGTGAAGATGTCTCTTTATAATCAATGTCATCTTTCTAAGTAAATCCCTTAACAACAAGTCTAGCCTTGTAATGTTCAAGGTTTCCATGAGAGTCACGTTTAGTCTTGAAGACCCACTTACGACCAACTCTCGTACAACCCTTTAGCAATTCTACGAGGTCCCAAACACCATTATGTTTTATGGAATTTAGCTCTTCTTTCATGGCATCTAACCACTTCTTAGAATTATCATAACTTATAGTTGGTGAAAACGAAATTGGATCATTATTATTAATGCTTAAGTTTGTTTCTATTCCATGTAGGTATACCACATAGTCATTTGAAATAATTGGTCTCCTTTCTCTTTGAGACCTCCTTAATGCTACTTCTCATGGTTCTTTCGCAATAAGTTCATTATGTATCATGGTTCATTATTGTGTTGCTCTTCTTCATTGTTGTTTGGAACAACAATTGAAAGAGCAACCACCTTACTGCTAGAGGCATAAGTTAAAGGGACTCACACTGTAATTCTTTAATTTCTACATCTCGTGGAACCGTACTCCCACTAATTTCACCATTTTCAATGAACCTTGCATTTCAAGTTTCGACAATTCTCATACTATGATTAGAATAATAAAACATATACCCCTTTGACTTTTCTGGACAACCAATGAAATATACATTGATTGTTCTTACATCTAATTTTCTTTCTTGTGGATTATAAATCCTTATTTCTACCTAACAACCCAAACATGCAGGTGTCTTATACTAGGTGTCCTATTCATTCACAGCTTAAAAGGTTTCTTTGGAATTTCCTTACTAGAAACCCTATTCAACAAATACATGGCAATTTTCAAGGCATACGTTCACAAAGATACGGGTAAAGTGGAATTGCTTAACATACTCCTAACAATATCCATTAAAGTTCTATTACGCCTTTCTGATACACCATTTTGTTGTGGTGTACCAGGCATCGTGTATTATGCACAAAAGCCATGTTTCTGAAGGAATTTAGCAAATGGACCTGGGTTTTGCCCAGTTTCATCGTATCTTCCATAATACTCACCACCTCTATCAGACCTAACAACTCTCACCTTTTCTGTCTAATTGCCTTTATACTTCATTCAAGTAAATTTCTAATGCATCCATTGCCTAAGATTTCTCATGCAGTAAGTAAACATAACCGTAATTTGAATAGTCATCAATAAAGGTGATAAAGTATCTTTCCTTTTCAAAAGAATTAACATCAAAAGATCCACAAATATCAGTATGCACAATTTCAAGAAGCTGAATGCTTCTTATAACTCTTTTCTTTGTATGTTTTGTTTGTTTTTCCTTAATACAATCCACACAAATATTTAGATCTGTTAAATCTAGATTAGGAAGAACTTCATTCTTTATTAATCTTTTCATCCTTTCTCTAGAAATGTGACCTAAACATTTATGCCACAAGAAAGCAGATTGTTCATTCACTAAACTACATTTAGTGCCAACATTACGATGTAGAATTAAAATGGTTTCAAGATACAAAACATCTAAATTCAATTTATATATACCATCACAAAGAACATTAGTACCAATGAGATGATTATACTTAAATAAACTGAAACATCCACTACCAAAATTAAAAGAATATCCGACAACATCAAATTTAGATAATGAAACTAAATTCCTAGATAAACTAGGTGTCATACCCTAATTTCGTCTGGGGACCTTTGCTTGATGACATGCGACCTTTCTTTGGTCCTTGTGAGGTGCTTGGCATCCATCATTAGGCAATTTGTGAAATTCCAGGACATGCCGAAAAACCAAAAAAATATTGATGCACAATCCGTAAGTTTCCGTGACACACCGGAAATCAAATGGAAGCATCGTTGCATAATTAAGTGAGGTTCCGTAACATTCTGTAAGTCAAAAGGGGGATGATTATGTAATCTGCAAGGTTCCGTAACATTACGGAAAGAAACAAGTATCGTTACGAAATTCGTAAGTTTCCGTAACTTTACGAAAAAAGAATCACCAAAAAACAGCAGAGGGGGGTGTACTTAGTAAAAATGGGGGTGCAAATAGCACCCAGGCCCACTTGGGCCCTCCAGAATATTCCTCCAGAAGGCTGTTGCTTCTGGAGGAAGCAACCTGGCTCGCCTGGGCGAGCTGAGCTCGCCTGGGCGAGCTGGGCGGCAACCACCTCCCCTATTTTGCTATAAATAGGGGAGGAAGTGAAGAAGAAAGGGGTTCAGCCCCTTAGGCACTTTTCTCTCTTTCGAATTTGCTTGGAAAAATTGTTTCCGTGAAGAAAATCTAAGCCGAGGCGCTTCCGAAACGTTTCCGTAACGTTTTCCGTGAAGAATTTCGCAAAGGTTTCTACCGTTCTTCGACGTTCTTCATTCGTTCTTCATCGTTCTTCGATCTTCAACGGGTAAGTACCTCGAACCAAGCTTTTCGATTCATTCTATGTACCCGTAGTGGTCCACATTGTGTTTCGTGCATTTTTATTCTCGTTTTGTTTACTTTTTATACCCCCTGTTGACGTGCTTAAGCCATTTTACTTAAGTCATTTCTCGCTTAACTTAAAAATAAAATAAATTTCCACCGAACGTTTGAATTGTATTATCCGTTAACTTCGGTTAAAATAAATTCCGACCGTTCGGTCGTGCCGTAACCACGTTGGAAATCAAAAAGAGGTAAAAAATAATATAATAATAAAAAAAAACATCTTTTAGTAAAATAAAGCGGAAAATCAATCGGACATTTTCTCTTTGGGATTTCTCATTCTTAATCGAATTGATTAATAACTAAAGTGAAACTAAGGCTAAAATCAACTCGCCTAGTCAAGCTCGTCCATAAAAAATAGGTTTTTGAAGTTTGTCATTTCAATTTCTCACTAAGTAAAATGGATCATTTTTAAGGTCCAACGCCTTAAAATGATCACCACTTAAGTAAAAAAGAATCATTTGATAAGAAAGAACTACGTAGGTCTGATTTTCTCATCTCAAATTGAGGAATACGTAGGAGCAAAGGGAAACACCCTTGTCGACCACAAAAAAGGAAAAATATAAAAAGGATATAAGGACATAAAAGGGAACGTAAAAATCAAAGTCACGTTTGCACATTCGATTAAAGGTAGCCATCCCTTGGGACGGACGTGTGGGGTGCTAATACCTTCCCCGTGCGTAAATACAACTCCCGAACCTTTCACTTAAAAAATTCGTAGATCACGTCTTTTCCAGTTTTTTCCGACGTTTTCCTCAAATAAACGTTGGTGGCGACTCCGCGCGTATTCCTTTCGTGGAACACGCATCCCGCGAGTCACGCGTCGCCCTCCCGCCGAAGGGTAGGTTGCGACAGTTGGCGACTCCACTAGGGACTGTTTTTAGAGAGTTAGGCCATTTAATTTTGTGCAATGTTTTACCGTGACTTACCCCTTTGTTGGTTTCCTTTCATTATGTTCTTGTGTATATAAACTCTTTGTTGCTTTTAGTGCGTTTTAAATGTATGCATGAAGTAAATATTTATTCATTTGGTGCACACAAACACCAACACTATTTGAAATTCTGATACCAATGCCAGATGTCGTACCGGATGTCACGACATCACGCTTCAGAACATGCAGATTATATTTGAGAGTATGAACAGATTAAACAAGTAAATAACACAAGAGAATTGTTAACCCAGTTCGGTGCAACGTCACCTACATCTGGGGGCTACCAAGCCAGGGAGGAAATCCACTAAAATAGTGTTAGTTCGAAGATCTAACAGCCACTGTTTACAACCTTCTCACCTAACCACTACCCGTGCAATCTCTACCTAAGAGCCACTCTTAGATATGAGAACCCCTCTCACTCCCTCTCAATCACTCTCCCGTGTTTACAATTAAATCAAATACACACCAGAGATTGCTCTCTGAACAAAAGAGATCAACTCTACACACTAGAGATCAACTCTACACACTCAGGTCCGACACTTGATGTTAGAGTAACATCAAGGTGGCTCACAAAACACTCAAGTCCCAAAACTCACAAAATAACTCTTCAATCCCGGACTTGGTACAGAACTCGTGCAGCCTCCATGTTTTTATAGCAGTGTGTGTATCTGGGCTGCAACCACTTGTGCTGGATGAGATCTATCATTCTTCTGAAAAAATCTGCACTTAAAGATCTAAAAGATACAGTTTGATCTTTTAGTTTTTATCTTTAATCTTTAATCCCTGAACGAACTCTTCTAGTTTGTAATTCGAACTTTAATTATCTTTTAATTCGTTCCTAAAGATAGATCGTCTAATCTGTTGCTAACTGCACAATAATCTGTTAAAGATATAACAGATTTATGTGTCCAGTATTTTCGGGCAAGATGTCCTGGACATCGTATCCGACATCGTGGATCCTGCAGCTTCAATTCTTTTATCTTGCCTTGTGCATTGTGCAGCAACTCCAGTATTTTCGGGCAGGATGTCCTGGACATTGTATCCGACATCGTGGATCCTGCAGCTTCAATTCTTCATTGACATTTTATCTTGCCTTGTGCATTGTGCAGCCCGATATCGTTGGACATCATGTGCAGCAACTCCAGCTTTCCTTCATTGTCTAAGTGCTTATGTTTTAACAAAATCTTAGCCAATCTTTTAAAACTCAGTAGAGCTAAGCACTAACAATCTCCCCCTTTGGCAAATTTTGTCTAAAACATACTTAGACACTTCCTGAGCAGGTACGAGCAGTTATGCAATTGGGATCAGCAACTTTCATTATCAGAGTAATCAAGCACAGCGGTATTTGTAGTGGTGACAGCAAAATTCTGCAAGTTGCAAATCGTTTCCAGGATGTCAAGACATCTCACGTGACATCAGCTTTCTGCTCCCCCTGTCTCCATGCTCTTGCTACAGCATCTTCTATCAGCTACTAGTCTTTTCCAGGATGTCAAGACATCTCATGTGACATGTCTCCATGCTCTTACTGCAGCATCTTCTATCAGCTACTAGTAGTTACAGTAGCTTACATCAGTCATCATCAGCAGCAGCAGTCTCCCCCTCAACATCATATACATACGACTCCCCCTCAAAATCATGAATCATGCATACATCGTATCCTACTTCTCAAATTCATAAATCATGCATAATACTACTATTGCATACATAGTATCCTACTAATCATGCATATAATAATACCATTACTCCCCCTTTTTAGACAGAATTTGACAAAAGTAGAATGCATGAACTTAAAGTGCAAATATTACAGACCAATAGCAAATCAATTGTTCAAAGGGACATGTCCCTATAGCTAGTAAAAACAAAAATAAAGGTCTGATGATCATGGGGTGGCTTCAGAATCATCATCATCTGATTCTGTATCCTCTGCTGCATCTTCCTCTTCCTTTTCCTCAGCTGCTTCTTCTTCTTCCTCAGCTGCTTCTTCCTCTTCTTCAGCTGCTTCTTCTTCATCAATGCCACTGTCTGAGAGTCTTTTGATCAGCCGTTCCAGCTCCATTTTCTTCTCTGTGTTGGCTTTGATGGTTGCCTCCAGCACCTTGCATGTGTCCTTGAGTTCAGTAATCAAAGCATCCTTGGACACAGCACCTGAAGCAGCAGCTTTCCCTGATGTCGAGACAATGTCTGGGACATGTGTCCCCTCAAACAGTTTGTAATGCAGGGATAGAGGAGATTCTCTCTTCATCACAGAGTCAGTGTAGTTTAAAATATTGGGATGCTGACTCAACATAATGCCACACAATACAGTTGGGAAGGCAATGGGTAATTTGACAGCAAAAGATTCTGAATGCTTAACAGTTTGATAAAAAATATAGTTTCCAAAATTAAATTTGGACTTGGTTCCAACAGCATACAGAAATTTACCCAAACCTGTGGCAACAGTGGAAGTATGATTGGTGGGTACCCAGTTTGCAGCGCCAATCCTGTGCAGAATTGCATACTTCACACTTAGCTTCCCTGCAGAAAGCTTCCCTTTCTTTGGCCAATGCTGGACTTGTTTGGCAGTGATTTCCTTGGCAATTTGATGCTCCGAAACAGCAATATCCACCACTCCATCAGTTGGTCTGCCCAGGTATTTGTTGATCACAGCAGGGGAGAATCTAACACATTTACCTCTGACAAACACTTTCTGATACTCATCACTCTTTCTGTTAGTTATGTCAGAGGGAATGTTGACAATGAATTCCCTGACTAGACTTTCATAGCAATCTCCCAACTTGGTGACAGTCTTCAGCAGTCCAGCAGCCTTGATGAGGTCCATGATCTCCTTGCAATCCAAGGCATCTCTTCCCAGTTCTCTTTCTACAGCAAGTCTGCGTTGATATACAAATTTCCACCTTTCAACATTGCCAATGGAGTGGAATGAAATGTTGTCCAATGGTGCATCAGGGACATTTCCAGGCACCTTTTTCCCTGATGTCTTGGCCTTCTTGATGTCGGGAACATCTAGTTCGACATCATCATCAGAATCAGATGAGGAAATTTCTTTCCTCTTCTTGGAAGGCCTTTGCTCCTTCTGGATGTGGTAGGAGTGATTGGAGTGCTCTTCTTCTGTGCCATAGTCTTGATTCGTCCAGACCTCTTAATGGGGGTTTTACCTTTTCGGCTTTGTAATCTCTCTGCAATGCCAGGTGCCAACTTGTTGGCAATGGGTTCCTTATCAGATTCTACTTCTTCTAGGTCAATGAGGTCACCTGGAGCAGGTTCTGGTGCCCGTGGTGCAGGGGTCTCCTCTGTGGCTTGATCCTCTTCCTCTGTTGATTCCTCTTTGCTGGGTGAAGAGAGGACTTCAACATTTGGGGTGGAAGATGTTGGAACATCTTTCTCAGCATCAGGAACAGAAACATTTGGGGTGGACGATGTTGGAACATCTTCATCAGCATCAGGGACAGAAGCATTTTTCAGAATGTTACTCACGATACTGCGGATCTTCTTATCCATCTCTGTGTCTACTTCCCTAGGACTTGTTGCAAGGCTAGGGTTTTCAGAAATCTTCACTCCCTGTTGTCGTTTGGGAACCAGTTTTTCAGGAACAGGGGCTTGACCAGGAATCATCTGTATGGGTTGGATATGGAATTCAGGTTGTTCCTGGTTTGATGGTGCTTTGGTGGATGATGGAGATGATGGTACAGAGGGTGAACCAGGAGCTGAAGTTTCTTTTGGTGAGGTAGCCATGGATGAGCAGAGCTTTTGGAGTGGTTTCGTGAATATCAGAGAGGTGTTGAGGAATGCTGATGAAAACGAGATTGCCACGAAAATATAAGTTTGAATGAGGAATGTAGAGGGACGTGTGAAGCAACGGTCGAATTTGTTTTGGCTTAGTAGTGAACGTGCTATTAATGTTAAGTGAGACGTTTGAGCACGTTCAGATAGCAGTAGCTGCTATAATTCCTCTAGCAGACAAATGCCCAGCTTGCCCCTCAGTTTTTCAAACTGATTTGCATCCAATGCCTTTGTGAAAATATCTGTTATTTGTTCCTCAGTGTCAACATGCTCCAGTGTGATAACTTTATCATCAACAAGCTCTCTAATATAGTGATGTCTAATGTCAATGTGCTTGGTTCTGCTGTGTTGAACAGGATTTTTAGAAATATTAATAGCACTCATGTTGTCACAGTACAATGTCATGACATCTTGTTCGACATTGTACTCCTTCAGCATCTGCTTCATCCAAACTAGTTGTGAACAGCTGCTTCCTGCTGCAATATACTCTGCTTCAGCAGTAGATAGGGACACACAGTTTTGCTTCTTGCTGAACCATGAAATAAGATTGTTTCCCAAATAGAAACATCCACCAGAAGTGCTTTTTCTGTCATCTGCACTTCCAGCCCAATCAGCATCACAATACCCAACCAGCATTGAACCTGAACAATGACAGTACATAATCCCATAGTCACTGGTGCCATTTACATATTTCAGAATTCTCTTTACTTGATTCAAGTGACTTATCTTAGGATTGGCTTGATATCTTGCACAAACACCTACTGCATAGGTGATGTCAGGTCTGCTAGCTGTTAAATATAGTAAGCTCCCAATCATGCTTCTGTACAGACTTTGATCAACACTGGTGCCAGCTTCATCTTTTGACAGCTTCAAGTGAGTAGGTGCAGGTGTTCTTTTATGGCTGGCATTTTCCATCCCAAACTTCTTGACAATGTTCTTTGCATACTTGCTCTGTGAGAGGAATATGGAGTCTTCCATCTGCTTCACTTGGAGTCCCAGAAAATATGTCAGCTCTCCAACAAGACTCATCTCAAATTCAGATTGCATCTGTTGGACAAAATGTCGAAGCATCTCATTCGACATCCCTCCAAACACAATGTCATCAACATATATCTGTGCTATCATCAAGTTTTCAGCATCTTGTTTGACAAAGAGAGTCTTGTCAATTCCTCCCTTCCTATACCCTTGCTGAGTAAGGAACTCTGTTAGCCTTTCATACCAAGCTCTTGGAGCTTGCTTCAATCCATAGAGAGCCTTCTTGAGCCTGTATACATGATCTGGATGAGTTGGATCTACAAATCCCTTTGGCTGCTCCACATAGGCTTCTTCATTCAGGTATCCATTCAGAAACGCGCTCTTCACATCCATCTGGTACAGCTTGAATTTGAGGATGCAAGCTACACCAAGTAACAATCTGATGGACTCAAGTCTAGCAACAGGGGCGAAAGTTTCATCAAAGTCTACACCTTCAATCTGAGTGTAGCCTTGAGCAACAAGTCTGGCCTTGTTTCTGGTTATAACACCTTCTTCATTGGTTTTGTTCTTGAAGATCCACTTGGTGCCAATCACATTAGTGCCCTCGGGTCTAGGAACTAGCTCCCAAACTTCATTCCTTTTGAATTGCTCCAATTCTTCTTGCATAGCATTGATCCAGAACTCATCAGTCAGTGCCTCTTTCACATTCTTGGGCTCAATTTTGGAGACAAAGCATGAATTGGAGACAATCTCAATCTCCCTTGATCTTGTAGTGACCCCTCTGTTTGGATCTCCTATAATCAGCTCCTTGGGGTGCATCTTCTGGATTCTAATGGAGGGTCTCTTGTCAGGTTGGTTGATGTTTGATTCATCTGTAGCAGAATCAGAGTTTTCTGCATTTTCTGCACTTTTAGCTGTATCTGCCACATTGTCTCCCGATGTTCTGACATCTTCTTCGACATCCTTCTTTCTTGCTGGAGTTAGATCATCAACAACCACATTGATGGATTCCATCACAGTTCTGGTTTTGGAATTGAATACTCTATATGCTCTGCTGTTTGTAGAGTATCCCAGGAATATTCCTGCATCACTCTTGGGATCCATCTTTCTCCTTTGCTCTCTATCTGCCAAAATGTAACATGGACTTCCAAAGATGTGGAAGTGCTTGACAGTTGGCTTCCTCCCTTTCCAGATTTCATACAGTGTGGTTGGAGTCCCTCTTCTAAGTGTGACTCTGTTGTGGATGTAGCATGCTGTGTTCATGGCTTCAGCCCAGAGATTATAGGGAAGTTCTTTGGCATGAAGCATGACCCTAGCAGCTTCTTGCAAAGTCCTGTTTTTCCTTTCAACTATGCCATTTTGCTGTGGTGTAATGGCTGCAGAGAACTCATGAGTGATGCCTTCAGATGTGCAGAATTTAGTAAACTTGCTGTTTTCAAACTCTCTGCCATGGTCACTCCTGATTCTCTTGATGACACAGTCTTTTTCTCTTTGAAGTCTTAGACTCAACTCCTTGAATACTTCAAAGGTGTCTGATTTCTCTCTGATAAAGTTGACCCAGGTAAATCTGGAGAAATCATCCACAACAACATAGGCATACCTCTTTCCTCCAAGGCTTTCAACTTGCATAGGCCCCATCAAGTCCATGTGAAGTAGTTCCAGCACCCTGGAAGTGGTCTGATGTTGAAGCTTCTGGTGGGACATCTTGACTTGCTTTCCAATCTGACATTCACCACAGATTCTGCCTTCTTCTATTTTCAGATTGGGAATGCCTCTAACAGCACCTTTGTCAATGATTTTCTTCATGCCTCTTAAGTGCAGATGTCCAAATCTTTGATGCCATATTTTGACTTCATCTTCTTTGGAGAATAGACATGTGGAGGAGTGACTGGTTTCTTGAGGTGTCCATAGGTAACAGTTGTCCTTTGATCTGCTGCCCTTCATTAGAACTTCACTCTTCTCATTTGTCACCAGGCATTCTGACTTTGTGAAGTTTACATTGAATCCTTCATCACACAACTGACTGATGCTGATCAAGTTCGCAGTCAGTCCCTTCACCAGCAGTACTTTGTTCAGACTAGGAAGTCCTTCATGGACTAGCTTTCCCATTCCAGTGATCTTTACTTTAGAGCCATCTCCAAATGTCACATAGCTAGTGGAGCAAGGTTCAATGTTCACCAGGAATTCTTTAACTCCTGTCATGTGTCTGGAACAGCCGCTATCTAGGTACCAATCTTCCTTAGCTGATGCTCTAAGTGAAGTATGAACAACAAGACTAACAGTCTTGTGTTTTGGAACCCACATCATCTTTCTTCCACTGCTGCTACTTTGAGTTCCATGATGTGGATGGCCATGTAAATGATAGCAAAAGGGCTTTATGTGACCATACTTGCCACAGTAGTGACACCTCCAATTCTCTCTTTTGCTCCTTTTCTGCTGCGTTCCATGATGTCGAGACCGATGTTGTGACATCGTGGCTCCAGTGTTGTTTTTGGCAGGAACAAATTCTGTCATGGTTGTTCTGCCAGCAGACTTATGATTAAATCCAAGTCCTTTCTGGTTTCCAACATTCTTCCCAAGCTGTAGCACCTCATCAAGCAAATCTGAGCCTTTATTCAGCATCTTTATTGACTTTGTCATGTTTTCCAGTTTAGAGTTCAGAAAGCCAATTTCTCCTTTAAGTTCAGAGATTTCCTCTTCATGTGCCTCCTTCTCAGCCTCCAGATTTGCAATGACCTTCTTCAGTTGTGCTTCTTGCTGAAGAATCTTCTTACTTTTGATGCATAGTTCTCTATAGGATGTAGCAAGCTCATCAAAAGTGATTTCACTGTCTGTATCACTTGAATCTTCAGCAGATTCAAATCTCCCAGTGAGTGCATTCACATCTCTGTCAGAATCACTTTCTTGTTCACTCTCTGTATCATCAGACCGACATACAGAAAGTCCTTTCCTCTGCTTCTTGAGATGAGTGGGACATTCAGCTTTGATGTGTCCATAGCCTTCACACCCATGGCATTGAACTCCTTTGCTGTGACTGGGCTTTTCATCTGACCTTTTCTGGTATTCACTACCTTTCCTGATGTCGAAAGGGATGTTCCGGACATGTGGTTTCTGCCTCCTGTCCATTCTGTTCATCACTTTGTTGAACTGTTTTCCAAGGAGCACAACTGCGTTAGTCAGACCTTCATCTGTATCCAGGTCATACTCATCTTCTTCTCCTTCATCATTGGACACGAACGCCAGATTCTTGCTCTTCTTTTCAGTCCTATCCGAGAGTCCTAGCTCAAAGGTTTGAAGGGAACCAATGAGTTCATCTACTCTCATGTTGCAAATGTCTTGGGCCTCCTCTATTGCAGTGACTTTCATGTCAAATCTCTTAGGCAAGGATCTGAGGATCTTTCTCACCAGCTTTTCATCAGTCATTCTTTCTCCCAAGGCAGTGCAAGCATTGGCAATTTCAAGAATGTTCATGTGGAAGTCATGAATACACTCTTCCTCCTTCATCTTCAGATTTTTGAATTTTGTGGCCAATAGTTGCAATCTGGACATCTTCACTTTGGAGGTTCCTTCATGAGTGGTTTTCAGGATCTCCCATGCATCCTTGGCCACTGTGCATGTGTTGATCAGTCTGAAGATATTCTTGTCAACTCCATTGAATAGAGCATTCAAAGCTTTGGAGTTTCCAAGTGCCAATTCGTCTTCTTCTTTCGTCCAGTCTTCTTCTGGCTTCAATTCATTAGTGGGCTTTCCTTCTGTGTCCAGCATCTTGGGATGTTCCCAGCCTTTGATGACAGCTTTCCAGGTTCTGCTATCCAGTGATTTGAGGAAGGCCACCATCCTTGCTTTCCAGTATTCATAGTTGGTTCCATCCAGAATTGGTGGTCTGTTCACTGGTCCTCCTTCTTTCTCCATGTTCATCAGAATTTATCTCCCTAGATCTCACTCAGTGATTTCGAGTGCCTGCTCTGATACCAATTGAAATTCTGATACCAATGCCAGATGTCGTACCGGATGTCACGACATCACGCTTCAGAACATGCAGATTATATTTGAGAGTATGAACAGATTAAACAAGTAAATAACACAAGAGAATTGTTAACCCAGTTCGGTGCAACGTCACCTACATCTGGGGGCTACCAAGCCAGGGAGGAAATCCACTAAAATAGTGTTAGTTCGAAGATCTAACAGCCACTGTTTACAACCTTCTCACCTAACCACTACCCGTGCAATCTCTACCTAAGAGCCACTCTTAGATATGAGAACCCCTCTCACTCCCTCTCAATCACTCTCCCGTGTTTACAATTAAATCAAATACACACCAGAGATTGCTCTCTGAACAAAAGAGATCAACTCTACACACTAGAGATCAACTCTACACACTCAGGTCCGACACTTGATGTTAGAGTAACATCAAGATGGCTCACAAAACACTCAAGTCCCAAAACTCACAAAATAACTCTTCAATCCCGGACTTGGTACAGAACTCGTGCAGCCTCCATGTTTTTATAGCAGTGTGTGTATCTGGGCTGCAACCACTTGTGCTGGATGAGATCTATCATTCTTCTGAAAAAATCTGCACTTAAAGATCTAAAAGATACAGTTTGATCTTTTAGTTTTTATCTTTAATCTTTAATCCCTGAACGAACTCTTCTAGTTTGTAATTCGAACTTTAATTATCTTTTAATTCGTTCCTAAAGATAGATCGTCTAATCTGTTGCTAACTGCACAATAATCTGTTAAAGATATAACAGATTTATGTGTCCAGTATTTTCGGGCAAGATGTCCTGGACATCGTATCCGACATCGTGGATCCTGCAGCTTCAATTCTTTTATCTTGCCTTGTGCATTGTGCAGCAACTCCAGTATTTTCGGGCAGGATGTCCTGGACATTGTATCCGACATCGTGGATCCTGCAGCTTCAATTCTTCATTGACATTTTATCTTGCCTTGTGCATTGTGCAGCCCGATATCGTTGGACATCATGTGCAGCAACTCCAGCTTTCCTTCATTGTCTAAGTGCTTATGTTTTAACAAAATCTTAGCCAATCTTTTAAAACTCAGTAGAGCTAAGCACTAACACTATTTGCACACACTGTGAGTGAAAAAAGGGCCCTATACCCGGGTTCATGGGAGCATAAGGAGTGGAGGTGAATCTGTGATCATGCTAGGTCTCCGACTTGCTTGATTACAGTGAACCCTCATCTAGAGCTTTTCTCTTTGAAAACCTATTGTTGCTAGTAGTCCCTACTGCTACAATATGTTCTTCAAAAGGGGATGATACCTCTAGAAACCATCAAGAGAGATATAACTACCTTGGGGATTATTGCTAAAAGCCTAGTTAGTTCTCTCCCTTATAGGTCCCTTAAGTAGGGGCACGAAGCAAACATGCTGCGTGCCATTTTTCACACTGCCATGCATGAGTATCATATACCCTTTTGCTTATGTTCGGTAAATATTGTCATATTGTGCACATTCCCGCATTGTGTCTTTTGCATAGGCATTGCATATGGGTTCTGTCTTGATCCCTACTGTAAACAAACCAACGGAGGGTCCGTGTCGCCTTCTTAAAAACGTGCGTTGGGGCATTTCGCTACCCCTAGACGTCATATCTAAGAAGGGGACAAATTCCCCGGACCCCCGCTTTCCTAGATTGCATCTGTGTCATATGCATTCCATCATGCATTCATCCATCCCACCCATGAGATACCGGAGTTTTGATTTGCACCAGCTTTTATCTCACTTTAGTAAGCATGGGAACAAATCAAACCAGCAAAAGGTTCTACCAAGTCAAGGTCAAAAGCCTAGATACCACCAGCATCAAGGAATTAGGGCGGTTGATGGAACCCCTCCAAATGCAAACCTTCCGCAAGACTTACGGAAAGATCTTAGAGTTGACCATAGCAGAGGTGTCCATAGAAGCCATTGTATCACTTACCCAATACTACGACCGGCCTTTGAGGTGCTTCACATTCGGAGACTTCCAATTAGTACCAACCATTGAAGAATTTGAGGAAATTCTAGGATGTCCTCTCGGGGGAAGAAAACCATATCTTTCCTTCGGGTGTCTCCCCTCTTTGAGCAGAATTGCAACTGTGGTCAAGGATTCAACAAGAGGTTTGGACCGCATAAAACAGACTCGGAACGGCATAGCGGGCCTACCACAGAAGTACCTAGAAGACAAGGCAAGGGGTATGGCCAATCAAGGAGACTGGGTCCCGTTTATGGATGTGTTAGCTTTGCTAATTTTTGGGGTCGTCCTCTTTCCAAACGTGGATGGTTTGGTAGACCTAGCAGCAATCGACGCTTTCCTTGCCTACCACCATAGCAAGGAAAGTCCGGTGGTAGCTGTCTTGGCAGATCTATTTGACACATTTGACCGAAGGTGCGAAAAGAGTAGCGCACGGATCATCTGTTGCTTACCCGCCCTCTGTGTTTGGTTGGTTTCGCACTTGTTCCAACAAGACGCAATACATCCATGTCCGCTCCTGAGCCATCGCTCGTGTACTGAAAAGGGGAGAATAGATTGGGATCAGCTTTTGGCCGGGATAGGAGGTAGAACAATCAGTTGGTTCCCCCGATGGAAGGAAGGAAAAGAAGGAGTCCTTTTCTCATGTGGAAGATACCCAAACATTCCGCTGGTAGGAACGAGGGGTTGTATTAACTACAATCCCGCGCTCGCTATAAGACAACTAGGGTACCCCATGAGGGGAGCACCGACGGAAGAAAGCATGTCTCCTTTCCTTGTGAGGGATCTCGGCGCACAAAATTCCAAGACTATACAAAGAATCCATAAGGCATGGGAAACCCCGTTAAGGAAAGATCAAGATCAAACATAGTAGGACGGGGAAGGGACACACTGGGGCACGATGGCAGCCCTCACCTGGGATACAATCGAGCGGCTTACCCTTATGGATTGCCGCCCAACTATTCACCACCCGTCTTGCAAGAAGATGCGGGCCACATTGCTTCTCCCGTCCATGAAAGAGAGCCTCCTCAGCAGCCCGACGAAGTCCACAAAGACCCTCAAGATTATGCTCGAAGGGATGTCGAGTTCTATCCCCCGATCCCCGAAGGGCCGGCACCAGGCACGTTGCCTCAACCCAACATCGCAGCATCACCAATAGTTTTGTGCACGGAAGGGCCGCCCCCAACAACTGAAGAAAGGAGGAAGCTCGATCTCCTTGAGGAAAGATTGAGGGCTGTGGAAGGATTTGGGGATTATCCGTTCGCAGACATGACGGATCTTTGCTTAGTACCCGATGTTGTTATTCCCCCGAAGTTCAAAGTGCCGGACTTCGACAAGTATAAAGGGACGACTTGTCCCAAAAACCATCTCAAAATGTACTGCCGTAAGATGGGCGCCCACTCTAAAGATGAAAAGCTGTTGATACACTTCTTTCAGGATAGCTTGGCCGGAGCTGCGGTAGTGTGGTACACTAATTTGGAAGCTTCCCGTATCCGTACTTGGAAGGATCTGATTACCGCCTTCCTAAGGCAGTATCAGTACAATTCTGATATGGCTCCTGACCGTACTCAACTGCAGAATATGTTCAAGAAAGAGGGTGAAACCTTTAAAGAATATGCGCAGCGATGGAGGGATTTGGCGGCACAAGTAGCTCCTCCCATGGTTGAGAGAGAGATGATCACCATGATGGTAGACACTCTGCCAGTGTTCTACTATGAGAAGCTAGTAGGTTACATGCCGTCCAGCTTTGCGGATCTGGTGTTTGCCGGGGAAAGAATCGAGGTTGGATTGAAAAGAGGAAAGTTTGATTACGTTTCCTCCACAAACGCGAATGCCAAAAGAATCGGGGCAACAGGGGCAAAAAGGAAGGAGGGAGATGCCCATGCCGTCTCTTCAACACCCGCGTGGGTCAAAACCCAGCAAACACCTCATGGTACCCATCAGTACGCGCAACATCACCCAAGCTTCTCGGCTCATACTGGGAATACCTCTAGTTCAACACCCGTGCAACCTAAGGCACCCACCCAGAGGGAAGCTCCCCAAGTTCCAACTCCGAACACGACTCGACCGGCCGGTAATTCCAACACGACAAGGAACTTCCCTCCAAGGCCATTTCCGGAATTCACCCCACTCCCAATGACGTACGAAGATCTTCTGCCATCCCTCATCGCCAATCATTTGGCCGTGGTAACTCCCGGAAGGGTCCTCGAACCCCCTTTCCCGAAGTGGTATGACCCTAACGCAACTTGCAAGTACCATGGGGGTGTCCCGGGGCATTCCGTCGAAAAATGCTTGGCCCTTAAATACAAGGTCCAACATTTAATGGATGCTGGATGGCTGACTTTCCAAGAGGATCGGCCCAATGTGAGAACCAACCCGCTCGCCAATCATGGAGGGGGAGCAGTTAATGCAGTTGAATCCGATAGGCCGCACAGGTCTAAACCTTTAAGGGATGTGGCAACCCCTAGGAGGTTTATCTTTGAGGCCCTACAAAAAGGAGGTGTGATTCCCCATAGTGGGTGTAAGGAGGATTCCTGTCTGCTACATTCCGGCGAGATGCATGACATGGAGACGTGTTTGGAAGTAGAGGAATTGTTACAGCGGATGATAGATCAAGGTCGACTGGAAGTCGGCATTGAAGGAAAAGAAGAGCAGTATATATGCATGCAATCTACGGAGGGGAGCGGTGTTGCGAAGCCCAAACCCTTGGTGATATACTTCACTAAAAGCGCAGCTTCGCAAAAGCCCAGACACCCCTTAATAGCCAAACCTGTTCCTTTCCCGTACCAAAATAGTCACGCGGTCCCGTGGAGATATACACCTCCGGGGAAGAAGGAAGAAGAAGCCACTGACGTCAGCTCGCTGTCAGCTAAAGTAACAAATATCACGGGACTGAGTGGTGTGACCCGTAGTGGTCGTGTGTTCGCACCTCCGGACCTACCAGTCCAACCCGCTGACGTCAAGGGAAAAGGAAAAGTGGTGGAGGAACAAGATGGCGAAGCACCCCACGCTTCGAATAAAGATATTCCAGCAAAGGGGCCCCCGGAGAAAAAGGATGGTAGAAAGGAGGTGTCGCTAGAGGAAGCCAGCGAGTTCCTTCGGATAATTCAGCAGAGCGAATTCAAGGTTATCGAACAGCTCAACAAAACCCCGGCTAGGGTCTCGCTGCTGGAGTTACTTATGAGCTCCGAGCCTCATCGGGCTCTGCTAGTAAAAGTGCTGAACGAGGCTCACGTGGCCCAAGATATCTCGGTAGAAGGTTTCGGAGGGCTGGTCAACAATATCACTGCCAACAACTATCTTGCCTTCGCCGAAGAAGAAATCCCCGCCGAGGGGAGAGGGCATAATAAGGCTTTACACGTATCAGTCAAGTGTATGGACCATATCGTAGCCAAGGTGCTCATCGATAATGGTTCTGGTTTAAACGTGATGCCTAAGAGCACTTTGGAGAAGTTACCATTCAATGCTTCCCACTTAAAACCAAGTTCAATGGTGGTTCGGGCCTTCGACGGCACTCGCCGAGAGGTTAGGGGAGAGATCGATCTCCCAGTACAAATAGGCCCTCACACCTGTCAAGTCACCTTCCAAATAATGGATATTAACCCCCCCTACAGTTGCCTGTTGGGGCGCCCGTGGATCCACTCAGTGGGAGTTGTGCCTTCTACACTCCACCAAAAGCTGAAATTCGTAGTGGAGGGGCACTTGGTCATCGTGTCAGGCGAGGAAGATATCTTGGTAAGCTGCCCATCCTCCATGCCTTATGTGGAAGCCGCAGAAGAATCGTTAGAAACTGCTTTCCAGTCTTTTGAGGTGGTCAGCATTTCCTCCGTGGACTCCCTCTTTGGGCAGCCTTGTCTGTCCGATGCAGCGGTAATGATGGCCCGAGTTATGTTGGGGAACGGTTGTGAACCCGGGATGGGTTTAGGCAAAGACAACGGCGGCATAACTAGCCTGATAAATACCCAAGGAAATCGTGGGAAGTATGGTTTAGGCTATAAGCCCACTCAGGCGGACATGAAAAGAAGCATCGCGGGAAGGAAGAACAGTGGTCAAAGCTCGCGTTGGAGACAAGAAAGTGAAGGAAGCCCGCCCTGCCACATAAGTAGAAGCTTTATAAGCGCGGGTCTGGGAGACAAAGGTCAAGCGTTCGCGATGTGCGAAGATGTTATTCCGAGTACTTTGGATTTGGTACGACCATGCCCTCCTGATTTCCAGCTGGGAAATTGGCGAGTGGAGGAACGCCCCGGCATTTACGCAACGAGCATAATGTAAACCTTTACGGTTTTAAAAGCTCTATAGTTGGGCCTAGGCTTTAGAGTTTTTCCTTTTGTTAAGGCTTTGTGTCTTTTGTTTTTGAATTTATAATACAAGGATCTTTCTTCATCTGTTCCTGGTCTCTACCCATTCTCATTCATTTGCATGTTTACTTCTTTTTCTGAAACGGCAGATCCGATGACGAGTCCCCCGAAGGTACTAATACCTGGGACCCGCCTATCGACTTCGAGCGAGAAATGAATCAAACGGAAGATGAAGGAAATGAGGATGTGGGACTTCCCCCAGAACTAGAAAGAATGGTCACCCATGAGGACCAAGAAACGGGGCCTCATCAAGAAGAAACAGAGCTAGTAGACTTAGGAATTGGCAGTGGAAAGAGGGAAGTAAAGATAGGTACAGGTATTACCGCACCTATCCGTGAAGAATTAATAATCCTGCTAAAAGACTACCAAGACATCTTTGCTTGGTCATACCAAGATATGCCCGGTTTGAGTTCTGACATTGTACAACACCGATTACCTCTAAATCCCGAGTGTTCCCCGGTAAAACAGAAACTGAGGAGGATGAAGCCCGAAACATCCTTGAAGATAAAAGAAGAAGTGAAGAAGCAATTTGACGCTGGATTTCTGGCCGTCGCTCGGTATCCAGAATGGGTTGCCAACATCGTACCAGTTCCTAAAAAAGATAGGAAAGTACGAATGTGTGTAGATTATCGGGACCAGAATCGGGCCAGTCCCAAGGACAATTTTCCTTTACCACACATCGATATCCTCGTAGATAACACGACCAATTTCGCTTTATTTTCCTTCATGGACGGTTTCTCTGGTTACAATCAGATAAAGATGGCGCCAGAGGATATGGAAAAGACTACTTTCGTCACCCTGTGGGGAACGTTCTGTTACAAGGTGATGTCCTTTGGACTCAAGAATGCCGGGGCAACTTATCAACGGGCCATGGTAGCTTTGTTCCATGATATGATGCATCAAGAGATCGAGGTCTACGTGGACGACATAATTGCTAAATCTAAATCCGAGGAAGAACACCTTGTCAACCTGCGGAAATTGTTCGAAAGGCTTAAGAAATATCAATTAAGGTTGAACCCCGCTAAGTGTACCTTCGGGGTCAAATCAGGGAAATTGCTTGGTTTCGTTGTAAGCCAGAAAGGGATAGAGGTAGATCCCGAAAAAGTGAAGGCTATCCTTGAGATGCCAGAACCCCGTACAGAGAGGCAAGTCCGAGGTTTCCTGGGGCGCTTGAATTATATTGCCAGATTCATATCGCAGCTCACCGCCATTTGTGAGCCGTTGTTTAAACTCTTGCGCAAAAACCAAACTGATCGGTGGAATGAGGATTGCCAAGAGGCTTTTGGAAGGATCAAAAAGTGCCTAATGAATCCTCCCGTGCTTATGCCACCAGTACCTGGAAGGCCTCTCATTTTGTACATGACAATCTTGGACGAGTCAATGGGGTGTATGCTGGGGCAACATGACGAATCCGAGAAGAAAGAGCGCGCTGTTTACTACCTAAGTAAGAAGTTCACGACCTGTGAGATGAATTACTCCTTGCTCGAAAGAACGTGTTGTGCTTGAGTATGGGCATCCCATCGCCTAAGGCAGTACATGCTGAGCCATACTACCTGGTTGATATCCAAAATGGACCCGGTTAAGTACATCTTTGAAAAGCCAGCTCTCACAGGACGAATCGCCCGGTGGCAAGTCTTGCTATCTGAGTTTGATATAGTCTACGTCACCCAAAAGGCGATAAAAGGAAGCGTTTTGGCAGATTATTTGGCTCAACAGCCTCTTAACGACTACCAGCCCATGCATCCGGAATTCCCGGATGAGGACATCATGGCCTTGTTCGAGGAAAAGTTGGACGAAGATCGGGACAAATGGACTGTATGGTTTGACGGAGCGTCAAACATTCTAGGTCATGGCGTTGGGGCAGTGTTGGTCTCTCTGGACAATCAATGTGTACCTTTCACAGCCAGGCTAGGATTCGACTGCACCAACAACATGGCCGAATATGAAGCATGTGCCCTAGCCGTCCAGGCAGCAATTGACTCCAATGTCAAACTACTCAAGGTGTACGGCGACTCAGCGTTGGTAATCCATCAGCTGAGAGGGGAATGGGAAACTAGAGATCCCAAGCTGATACCCTACAAAGCCTATATCAAGGAATTGGCTAAGACTTTCGATGAGATCTCCTTCCATCATGTTCCCCGCGAGGAAAATCAAATGGCGGATGCACTTGCTACGTTGGCGTCTATGTTCCAGCTAACACCGCACGGGGATCTACCCTACATTGAATTTTGGTGTCGTGGCAAACCCGCACATTGTTGCCAGGTGGAAGAGGAACGGGACGGAAAACCTTGGTATTTTGACATCAAGCGATATGTCGTAAGCAAAGAATACCCGCCAGAGATTGCCGAAAACGATAAAAGGACATTGAGGAGGTTGGCAGCCGGTTTCTTCATGAGCAGAAGCATACTGTATAAAAGAAATCACGACATGACACTCCTGCGGTGTGTGGATGCCAAGGAGGCAAATCACATGATCGAAGAAGTCCATGAGGGCTCGTTTGGAATGCACGCCAACGGACATGCTATGGCCAGGAAGATCCTAAGAGCAGGTTATTACTGGCTTACCATGGAAAGTGATTGTTGTGTCCATGTGAGGAAATGCCACAAATGTCAAGCATTCTCAGATAATGTCAAGCAGAGAATGTCGCTGCAAGGCAGCCCCGTATCCTTTGTATTTTGCAGCTTTCTTTTACTATTTGTTTGTTTTAAAAAGTAAAAAAATAAGTAATCAACGCCTAATTCTAACCTAAGTAAGTTCAAGTTAGGCAAGATGCTAATCCATGAGAAGGGAGGGGACATGGTTAATGTTCCCCTCAAAAAAAAAAAAAAATGTGCAGGTTAGCTCGCCTGGGCGAGCTGGGCGAGCCTGGGCGAGCCACCCCTGCACCAAATTATAAGAATGACGAAAGGGGGGGCGTTTTTGCATTCAAAAACTTCTTTTCCCCCCTTTCAAAAGTCATACCCACGGGATTGACGAGTTTGCAGCCCTAGGGTCATCCTTTTCCGCATTTTTTGATTCCGTTTTGCGCTTTTGTTCATCACCAACAAGTGTTCCATCCCTAAGCTTTCTAGCTTTTCATTGGTGTATTTTGATCTCCTTTTGGTGCTCTAAATTGTGGGAGTATGCTCAAATATATAGGGCAATTTTGGTTTGTTTTCTTGCTTGATTAGGTTGAATTAGGGGTGTGTATGGGATGGCCCTAGGCCTATAATGCATTTTGGAACAATGGGACATGCCACATTGTCCCCGTTCTCTTGCTATTGACGCCTAAACGCGCGCCCACCAAGTGTTCGGTGAAATGCCTCAATGGCATTAGCGCGTGACTTTTGTAAGGAAACAACCCATGGGGCATTTTGGTTTGTACACATTTTCTTTTTTGGAATATGTATTCATTCCTGAAAAAGGCTAGAGTAATTGCCCCGCATATATCCTAGGCCTAGGAACTAAAATTTTATGCAAAAAGAACACAAGAGGAGGTGCATATTGGGCAAAGTTACCCTTTTTGGCCAGCAATCAGCTATGGGCCATGCCACAATAATTTCCCTACGCCTAGATGTTTAGGAATTTTGCTCGTCATGAATGTGTTGGTTTAGAATAGGTAGCAAAATACCTTTGGCAATTTACACTTTGGGTATGATAGCAAAATACTTGGATGTATGTACATATAATTTTTGGTAGTCAAAATGTCTCACAAAAAAAATTTGCATGTTATGTAAAGAAAATACATTACAAAAAGAATATATACCTTTTAATACAATTTTAGTCAGCAAAGGAAAATATACTTGAATTTGCATGCGGCTTTAGGTAGCAAAAACTTGAAAAGAGCATGAAATGTAGCACTTTAATGTAGCACTTTATTGTGTAGATAGTCAATATTCATCATGAAGTTTGTGTATGTATAGGTATTAGAAATACCAAGATGTGCACATGTGCAATTTTTGGTACCCCAAAATGCTTTGAGTATGCATGGATGTAAATTTAGCCAAGGAGATGTGTGTGATGTAAGTAACAAATACACCTTGGAAGTACATGTAAATAATCTAGGTAACGAAGCTGCCTTGATTGTATATGGGTGCATTTTTCTTAGTTAAAAGAATGTCTTGTGCAAGCGAACGTTCGTAAGGAAATATGCGCATAAGCTTGCTCTAAATTTACATTGATGTTTATGGGAAGAGGTTGTATGCCATTTTTGTTTTAAGAGTAGTGTCCCACTGGTAAAACTAACTTTCCAAATGTTTGCCTTCGCAGGAAATGGCCCCAAGGAAGCTTGCCTCAAAGAGGTCCAGGAAGGACAAGGCAGCCGAAGGAACTAGTTCCGCTCCGGAGTATGACAGTCACCGCTTTAGGAGCGCTGTACACCAGCAGCGCTTCGAGGCCATCAAGGGATGGTCGTTTCTCCGGGAGCGACGCGTCCAGCTCAGGGACGATGAATATACTGATTTCCAGGAGGAAATAGGGCGCCGGCGGTGGGCATCACTGGTTACTCCCATGGCCAAGTTTGATCCAGAAATAGTCCTTGAGTTTTATGCCAATGCTTGGCCAACAGAGGAGGGTGTGCGTGACATGAGATCCTGGGTAAGGGGTCAGTGGATCCCGTTTGATGCCGACGCTATCGGCCAACTCCTAGGATATCCGTTGGTGTTGGAAGAGGGCCAGGAATGTGAGTATGGCCAGAGGAGGAACCGGTCTGATGGGTTCGATGAGGAGGCCATCGCCCAGCTGCTATGTATACCGGGGCAGGATTTTGCCCGAACTGCTGCAGGGAGGCGAGTGCGAATCATGCGCACCAACATGACCACCCTGACCCAGATATGGATGACGTTGCTCCTCAGCAACGTCCTGCCCACCGATCATAATTCCGACCTTCCCATGCCGAAGTGTCAGCTGGTGTACGCCATCCTGACACGGATGAGCATCCATGTGGCTCAGTTGATCGCTGATGCCATCTATATTTTTGCAGGTATGGCGCCCACTAGGCACCCTTTGGACCCAGATAAGTCCAACAGGGCCCTGGGATTCCCCGCACTGATCACAGGACTCTGCTAGTCGTTCGGAGTCCCCGTTGCACCTACCAAGGTGATTCGGCTGCCCATCACCCGGGCTTTTATTGAGAAGTACTGTACCCAGAGACAGGCTCAGGGTGATGCTCCACAGGCCGCAGGCGCGCCACCACCACCTCATCAGGCTGGCCAGGCTGGGGCATTTGACATGGAGCAGTATTTATGACATTTGGTTCGCCAGCAGGCGGCCAACCACCGAGCACATGTACGGACCCATGATTGTCTGTACCAGATGAGCCTTAGCATGCAGAGCCAGGGCTTCGCTTCTTTTTCATGCCCTACTCCAGACCAGTTCAGGGCAGAGGTTGCATGGCCCGGAGATTGGCCCGAGGCCCAAGCAAGAGAGGCACCCCCAGAAGCTCCCGGCGATGGAGAAGAGGCCCACGAGGATGAGGAGATGGCCGATTTGCTTGACTTCTTGGGAGGGAGTGGAGATACGTGACTGGGAGATCCCCAGATTCATGTTTTCTTTCATATTTCTTTTGTCATTTTTATTCTATGTTATTGTTTTGACTTGAGAGACTAATGTTTGTTTTTTTTGTTTCGATTGTCATTTGTACAGCGCATACATTTTTGTTTAGATTGTTGCGTTAGTGTTTATATATCATTACTATTGATGATGTTTGAAATTCTGGAACCGTGTAGAGTTCTTCGTTTAGGAACATCGTCCAAAAAGTATATGTGTAAAATAAACAAAAAAAAATCAAATAAAAATAGAAATAGAAAAGAAAAAAATGAAATGAATGAAATGGGAAAGAGAACAAAAAGGAAAAGAAGAAAGCAAGTAAGGAAAAAGGTGGAAAAAGAGAAAATAAGTTGTCTAGCTAAAAACCGACATGCTTTTGAAAAGAGACGATTTCCAACTTTTCTTTGAAAAAAATTCATTCATTGATCATAACCGATTTTTGAAGAAAAAAACGTGTCTACACCTGAAGGGTGAATGCTGTGAAATTTCCCCGGACGCCCGAAATGGACTCGGAGGAATGCACAAATTGATAAAAGAACATATTTTGGAAACATTGGGTTGACTAAAATAGAGGAAATGAATCCTGAACCCTAGCATCACATGACCATAAAAATTTGACACTTGAGTGTCCGCATAGGTGCATGCATGACCAGTTTTGCATAAAATTTCCAAATCATCATTTTTGCATTTGTGTCATGGAAATAATGTGGGGCATCCCTTTTATCCTTGAACCAAACCAAACCCTGACATGTATCATGTCTAGCCATTCTACAAGCTTTGAGCCAAAATCCTGACTCACCATAAACCTTGACCCAGGGTGAGAATGTCAATTCTTACCCTCGGAAGCAAAAAAAAAGGGGGAGAGGGAAAATTTCCAATCAAAGAGGAAGCAAAAAAGGAGAGAAGGAAAATTTCCAATCAAAGGAAAAAAAGAGAGGAAAGGGAATTCCCAATCAAAGAGTGGGAGAAAGCAAAAAGAAAAGAAAGAAAATTCCCAATCAAAGAATGGGAGAAAGAAAAAAGAGAAGAAGAAAGGGAAGAAAGTTCCCGATCAAAAAAATAATATGCAGAAAGGTCTTTGGACCGGACAATATCTGAACAATACAGAATTGTCACAAAATGAATAAAAAGAAGAAAAGGGAACCATGACCTAAAATGGTCTTCCCCCTTTAGTTGCCAGGCAAAATCTTGTGCGCTAGCAACCTTTTTTCGCCCCGCACTAAAACAGAACAGAAAAGGAAAAAGCCAGAAAAATCAAAAGCCAAAAACACACAAAAGCCGAAAAAAAAACCACCAAAAGAACCCCTTCCCAAGGGAAGTCCTATTGATCCATGATCACGCATGTAATTTTTGATTTGATAGGAAATAATTTGCAAAGTCAAGTCATAACATATCTATGGTTCGGAATTAGGATGAAACACTTACCTGTGCGAGATTGATACACTTTGAGTGGATTTCTTCTATTTTTGTCGAACCCAGTGTTTCTTCTAAATGGTCATTTAGAAACGAAATGCTAACATCCAAAATCTCATTTATGGTTATGGGGGATTTCATCAGCAGACTCTCCTTCCCCGGTAGACGCATTGTTTTTCACTCAAAAAAGCATATGCTGCTCTAAATCAGTTGGAATATTTGTCTCTTTGCTAAAGCATGTTTTCATTTTAGTGGAGAAAACACCGAGACTTTTTCAAGTCTCACAAGTTATCCAGAACTACGTAGGTCTGAGTTCCTCATTGGAGGATACGTAGGAGCAAGAGCCTTGCTTTTGTCGGCCGCCCCATAATCTTTGTCATACTGACCCTGAGGTCATGTGACGTGCACCCTTGTATCATCCAGAGGCGGCGAGCCCGATGATACGCGGAGATACCTTACGGTTATCCGCACCCTTTTGTCATCCAGAGGCGGCGGGCCCGATGACAAGCAGAGACCAAATTTGGTCATTCTGCACCCTTGTATCATCCAGAGGCGGCGGGCCCGATGATACGCGGAGATACCTTACGGTTATCCGCACCCTTTTTGTCATCCAGAGGCGGCGGGCCCGATGACAAGCAGAGACCAAGTTTGGTCATTCTGCACCCTTGTATCATCCAGAGGCGGCGGGCCCGATGATACGCGGAGATACCTTACGGTTATCCGCACCCTTTTGTCATCCAGAGGCGGCGGGCCCGATGACAAGCAGAGACCAAGTTTGGTCATTATGCACCCTTGTATCATCCAGAGGCGGCGGGCCCGATGACAAGCAGAGACCAAGTTTGGTCATTCTGCACCCTTGTCATCCAGAGGCGGCGGGCCCGATGACAAGCAGAGACCAAGTTTGGTCATTCTGCACCCTTGTATCATCCAGAGGCGGCGGGCCCGATGATACGCGGAGATACCTTACGGTTATCCGCACCCTTTTGTCATCCAGAGGCGGCGGGCCCGATGACAAGCAGAGACCAAATTTGGTCATTCTGCACCCTTGTATCATCCAGAGGCGGCGGGCCCGATGATACGCGGAAATACCCGAGTGGTTATCCGTATAAATATTCTTTTGCTATCTGTAAGACAGAACGCTTGATAGCATGCGATACGCGGAAATACCTTACGGTTATCCGCACCCTTGTGTCATCCAGAGGCGGCGGGCCCGATGATACGCGGAAATACCCGAGTGGTTATCCGTATAAATATTCTTTTGCTATCTGTAAGACAGAACGCTTGATAGCATGCAGAGGCTGACATAGTCTTCTGCACCTTTTGTTCCTCCGGGAATAACAAGTCATTTACATGCGGAAATTTCATGGTCACCCGCGACTCTCGACAACCGAGAGGAGCGAAATTAGTGTCATACCCTAATTTTCGTCCGGGGACCTTTGCTTGATGACATGCGACCTTTCTTTGGTCCTTGTGAGGTGCTTGGCACCCATCATTAGGCAATTTGTGAAATTCTAGGAACGACAAGTCATGGTCACCCGCGACTCTCGTCAACCGAGAGGAGCGAAATTAGTGTCATACCCTAATTTTCGTCCGGGGACCTTTGCTTGATGACATGCGACCTTTCTTTGGTCCTTGTGAGGTGCTTGGCACCCATCATTAGGCAATTTGTGAAATTCTGGGAACAACAAGTCATTTGCATGTGGAGATTTTATGGTCACCCGCGACTCTCGTCAAATCGAGAGGAACGAAATTAGTGTCTTATCTTTACTTTCCTTTTATCTCCAATAAAAGACAAGTAAAGAGGGGCAACTGTCATACCCTAATTTCGTCCGGGGACCTTTGCTTGATGACATGCGACCTTTCTTTGGTCCTTGTGAGGTGCTTGGCATCCATCATTAGGCAATTTGTGAAATTCCAGGACATGCCGAAAAACCAAAAAAATATTGATGCACAATCCGTAAGTTTCCGTGACACACCGGAAATCAAATGGAAGCATCGTTGCATAATTAAGTGAGGTTCCGTAACATTCCGTAAGTCAAAAGGGGGATGATTATGTAATCCGCAAGGTTCCGTAACATTACGGAAAGAAAACAAGTATCGTTACGAAATTCGTAAGTTTCCGTAACTTTACGAAAAAAGAATCACCAAAAAACAGCAGAGGGGGGTGTACTTAGTAAAAATGGGGGTGCAAATAGCACCCAGGCCCACTTGGGCCCTCCAGAATATTCCTCCAGAAGGCTGTTGCTTCTGGAGGAAGCAACCTGGCTCGCCTGGGCGAGCTGGGCGGCAACCACCTCCCCTATTTTGCTATAAATAGGGGAGGAAGTGAAGAAGAAAGGGGTTCAGCCCCTTAGGCACTTTTCTCTCTTTCGAATTTGCTTGGAAAAATTGTTTCCGTGAAGAAAATCTAAGCCGAGGCGCTTCCGAAACGTTTTCGTAACGTTTTCCGTGAAGAATTTCGCAAAGGTTTCGACCGTTCTTCGACGTTCTTCATTCGTTCTTCATCGTTCTTCGATCTTCAATGGGTAAGTACCTCGAACCAAGCTTTTCGATTCATTCTATGTACCCGTAGTGGTCCACATTGTGTTTCGTGCATTTTTATTCTCGTTTTGTTTACTTTTTATACCCCCTGTTGACGTGCTTAAGCCATTTTACTTAAGTCATTTCTCGCTTAACTTAAAAATAAAATAAATTTCCACCGAACGTTTGAATTATATTATCCGTTAACTTCGGTTAAAATAAATTCCGACCGTTCGGTCGTGCCGTAACCACGTTGGAAATCAAAAAGAGGTAAAAAATAATATAATAATAAAAAAAACATCTTTTAGTAAAATAAAGCGGAAAATCAATCGGACATTTTCTCTTTGGGATTTCTCATTCTTAATCGAATTGATTAATAACTAAAGTGAAACTAAGGCTAAAATCAACTCGCCTAGTCAAGCTCGTCCATAAAAAATAGGTTTTTGAAGTTTGTCATTTCAATTTCTCACTAAGTAAAATGGATCATTTTTAAGGTCCAACGCCTTAAAATGATCACCACTTAAGTAAAAAAGAATCATTTGATAAGAAAGAACTACGTAGGTCTGATTTTCTCATCTCAAATTGAGGAATACGTAGGAGCAAAGGGAAACACCCTTGTCGACCACAAAAAAGGAAAAATATAAAAAGGATATAAGGACATAAAAGGGAACGTAAAAATCAAAGTCACGTTTGCACATTCGATTAAAGGCAGCCATCCCTTGGGACGGACGTGTGGGGTGCTAATACCTTCCCCGTGCGTAAATACAACTCCCGAACCTTTCACTTAAAAAATTCGTAGATCACGTCTTTTCCGGTTTTTTCCGACGTTTTCCTTAAATAAACGTTGGTGGCGACTCCGCGCGTATTCCTTTCGTGGAACACGCATCCCGCGAGTCACGCGTCGCCCTCCCGCCGAAGGGTAGGTTGCGACACTAGGTACATAAAGAGTTTCTGGTAAATCTAAATAACGTATAGTGTCGAATTTTAAATGATATGTCCCGACTACTTCCACTAGAGCTTTCACTTTATTCCCCATGAAGAATAACTTCTCATTTGGGCTTATGGTTTGGATTGTAAGGAACCCCTGCATAGTATTATAAACATGAATTATACACCCAAAATCAATCCACCATGTATTATGGGGAACTTCAGTTAAATTTGATTCTAAACATACATGAGCATTAAGCTCATCTTTCTTTTCGAACCAAGACTTATGCTTTGGGCAATCTTTTTGGAAGTATCCATATTTCCCACAGAAATGGTAATTATTGCTCTTTGATGCCTTCTTCTGATTTGCACAAAGTCGTCATTGATCTTTAATGACACTTTGCCTTTATCATGCTTCCTCACAAGTTTCGTTCCAACTCCTTGATTTTCTTGGTGGCTTACATAATGGATTGAGTGAGTTCCTTGATTCTTAAGCCTTGTTTCTTCCTAAACTAACATATTGTGCAATTCATACTCATTTCATTTATCTTTCATGGTATTATAGCTCATTTGGAATGAACCATACTCAAACGGTAATGATTTCAGAATAAACTAAACAAAGAAGTTCTCATTCACAGTCATTCCCAAGGTCTTACGTCTTGCTGTAATGTTTGTCATCTCAATGATATGCTCATGCATAGTACGTGAACCATCAAACTTTATGGTTGTCAGTGTACTCATTAATGTCCTAGCAAGAGACTTATCAGCAGTTTGAAAGTGCTCTCCCACTAACCTCATAAACTCTTTAGCACTATCGGTCTTAGGGAGAGTTGTCTTAATACTGTTTGTAACATTCATTCTCATGAATATTAGATTGAATTGGTTAGATCTTTCCCAAGCTTTATAATGGGATTTCTCTTCATTGCTACTAGCATCAGTAATAGTAGCAGGCTTCTCTTCCAATATAGCTAGATCAAGATCCAAAACACTAAAATGAAATTGGACTTGCTCCTTCTAGTCAAAGAAGTTAAGCCATTAAAACTTGGCACAGATGATACATGAGAATTCAGTGAATTGAGAACATGTATTGCATAATAAAATTCACATAAGCATTTTGAGACATAAAGCATATGTCATGCATACAAACATACAAACATGATGATGCTAATAAAACTGGTTAACATTATTTGACAATTAAATATGCACCAATTAGTAGTACCTATTACCTTTGGGTATATAAATAAACTAATGATTCACAAATTACCTATATTTATATTCATTGATTATAAAAACAACTAATCAACCTTTGGGCGATCCATAAATGCCTTATAACAATGAATTTCAATGTACCAATAAACCAATAGTCATATAATTTAATATCTATTATTCTATTAGTAATTGAAATAATCATTAATTTGGAATTAAATAAACTTATAAATTTGATCACTTTGGTGACTAACAAATCCATCAAACACTTAATTCCAAATAAATATATGGCTTGCACATATATTTATTGTTACCAACTATTCATAGCATTCATGTTAATTTAATTCCAGGCCAGATACCATTCATTCATATTATAACAAAAAAAAATTGCACTCACATTAACGTTCACGTATAGATCTCATACAAAATTGGAACATAAATATTTGGCCCAACATTTTTTGACATCCACTTCACTAGGTAAATATTTCTCACAAATAATTTTATTGCGTTCCATGTTTTCAATGTCTGAAGCATGCATATCTAAGCTTTAACTGACCCTAAAGAAAAAGGCGTGTACCAAGCACATTAACAAGGCAACCAAAATATTGAACCAATCACCTTATGCTGATTCTAATTTTGATTTTGCACCGTTCGAATAACTTTCTCCAAGGCCAAATGGAATTTTCACAACAACAGACAACACAACAATTAACATATGCACTCTTAAATTTTGTAAAATCATGCTTGTAATTCCAATTTTATAAAACTTTGATCATTCGTATCAATTCATTAGTCATATACACGTGATAAATTAAATAATCCATACTTGCAGTGGAAAACAATAAAATCTCTAAATTTCATAATTTGGATTCATCTATAATTGGGAAAAATAAATTATTTTTTTATAATTATAAATTTCATAACACATATTTTGATACCACATGTAAATTTTAAGGGTTTGTGAGATTAACAATTATAAGAAACTACTAGGATCTGAAAATATATAATTCCCACACAATCATTAGAAAGTAAGGCATACCTTTGTCTATAGTAAGACTTCTCTTCGGTATGCTTTAATTTCTTGAAAGAGGGGAGAAACAAAATTTCACTTCCTTGACTATTTTTTTTATCTCTCTATGTTCGTGATGGCTAAGAGTTAGAGAGAACACTTTTTTGTCAGAAAAGAGATATTCTTTCACGTTAGTGGGTATTAACCTGTTTATAATCACTACTCTCATCAAATAATAGTTATCTCTAGAAATTGAACCAATTTAATGCAATTATATTTTAGTCCTTAATTATCAATTATTTATTTATTAATTCCTACATCTTTCACCTGAGATATTAATTCTTACATGAACCATGTAAGGTGGATTGGTTTTAAGGCATCATTTTTGTTCATTTATTTTGGCTTTGTGTTGTTTGATTGTCAGAGTAGCTAGCTTTTCTTTCCCAAGTTAATTTAGATTTTTTTTTGTTTAGATCATATTTTTGGTAATTTTGTTTGGGCATAGGATCATTATAGGTGGTAAAGTTTTTTTTTTTTTTTTCAAATTTCTTATATCAGACCTCAAACTTGAAATCCTTTTTTTTTTTTAAGTTGGAATAATTCCATCCAAGTTTATCTACACATTCAATGAAGAATTTAGAATATGCTTTTGCAGTTTACATTGTTCTGTTGAGGATTTGTTTATTTGTTTTTGTTAGACTGATGTTTGATAATATCCTTTGCTTAAAACTTAAAATACGGCATTCCTTTTGAATAGTATATTTCATATATGATGAATGTATGGTGTTTTTGTATTGTTATTTTATTATCCTAAAAAAATATTTATATATTAAACTATTATTTTAAGTTGTGCATTCCGCAAGATAAATATTATTTTATATAATTAAAATTTATAATAAACTAACATTTTTAAATATATAAAATATTTTATAATTAAAATCTATGATAAATAAATATTTTTGTACTTATAGTTATATTTTAAATTTATTATAAATAATTTATATTGTGATATATTATTAATTTTAATTATTGATAATTTCTTTTAAAAATATAAAAGTTCTAGTTAAAAGTAAAGATATTAAAAATGATATATTTAAAAAAGATAAAATGTTAATTTATTTAAGTCATCCAATTAATATTAAAAGCATAAAGATAGATAATAGAAGTGTATTTGAATTTTGAAGATAAAATATACAGTACGTATTCAAAATTAGTTTACGATATTCATTTACAATTGTTAAACTATTCAGTTAGTATTTTTAGTATTCGAGCATATGCATTTAGAAGCGTATTTAAATTTTAAAAATAAAGAAATTAGTGTCTGATACTTAGTTATTGTCGAATTATTCAGTTGATTTTTTTTTAAAAAAAAAATACGAAAATAGACCAGATTGAAGTCCAACACTTAACATTAAGAGTGAAGAATGTGAGAAAGGGAGGAAAAAATGAGAGTACCGATATACTTGTAAATTTATATATATATATATATATATATATATATATATATATATATATATATATATATATAAGAAGATTTTATTAATGCCATAGTTAAATCAAAAGTTTTTAAGGAATAAATTAAGGATTAAAATCTTTATAATAATCTTTTGATTTTTTATTTTGTAAATTTTATAGAGATTTTATGATTTAAATTTAAATTTAAAATTTGTTTTAATCTTAGTGAATCTTATCTTTAGATAATATTATATATATATATATATATATATATATATATATATATATATATATATATATATATATGTATATATATTTAAAATGCATCACTTTTAGTTTCAATTTATTTTAGAAAGCGGTTAAGATTTAAAAAAAAAAACATTTCAAAACAGTTTAGATGGGATTGTTTATTTTATCTTTATCCATAAATTTGATCTTCTCGAATACTTAACTCTTTCAATATATCTTTTCGTTCTCATTCTTGAACTTATAAATAGCACTCCTTTACACTGTTAGCTAGTATCAGCGTAACAGGATGATCGATATCATGGAATACAGAACGTTGGAACTTAACCTCACATCAGCAAAGGTCTTAAAAGATGTAAACCGTCCATCATGGGAAGAAGAAGACCTCTTCTCGGAGATGGGGCTATACGTCGTCGTCTCACTCCCCGGCAATAATGAAGAGTTCAAGACTCCGGTGGACCGAAGCGGCGGCACTGACCCCGAATGGAATTTTCCGATCAAATTCACCTTCGAAGAATCGCTGCTGCAGCAGGACCGCTTGACCCTCCAAATGAAGCTTTGCTACGACCATCACACCGAGACCCACATCATCGGCGAGGTCCATGTCTCGCTTAGCCAGCTCGTCGACCTAAATACTCCTGAAAACCTATTCTTTAACCACGTCAGTTACTTGCTCAGAGAACAGTCCTCCGGATGCCCTAAGGGAATCTTGGACTTCTTCTACAAATTCGGCGAAAAGTTTACGTCTCGGGTGAAGAATTTTCCGACGCCGAGTCCCGGGGCACGGTACCCTCGGCCGCGGCGGGACCTTCTGCAACATGTAGTTGAGTTCGGGTGCCTTCCTCCCAAGGTAAAGAAAGATTTTCTACAGGGATTCAGAGTGGGGTTAATAGGAATACTCCTTGGGTTTCTGGTTCGGGATAGGATGCCCGTCCCTATGGATGCCACTACGAAATTTCTTTTTTGTTCACTTAATTTATTCTTATTTTTGGTTTGTTTTCCTAGGAGTACGTAGCTAGTTTTTCTTTCCTAAGTGAGTTTAGAATAGGCTTTTGCAGTTTATATTGTTCTTGTTTTTGTCAGTCTGGTGTTTCATGTATCCTTTTCTTAATTAAAATTGACATTTCTTTTGAATAATATATTTGATACATGATGATTGTAAGGTGTTTGATTTTCTTGTTATTTTATTATGTATTATTCTATAGTAGGATTAATAAGTAATTTTTTAGAGTAATTTTAGTAGAATTATTTCGCTTAAAAAATTTATTCATTAAATTTTGTTAATGCAATCTTTAAATCAAAAGTTCTTATTAAATATGTTCAATTAAATACGCGTGTTGTTAAATATGTTCAATTAAATACATGTGTGCATTTGCTCTTAACTTTTCGTCAATCTGGAATTGGAATTGACAAAATAATAAAAAATTATCAACAAATGCACGTGTATTTAATTTTGTAAGAATTTATTTTTTTAAAAATATTTTGATTTTTTTAAATTGTTAATAGACTCTAACTCGTTTAACCCACCAATCTTGTGGACTAGGACCAACATTTTTAAGACTCATATAGAGATGAGTCGAATTAGATTGATCCATTTATTAGGCGAACCAAGGTGAACTATTGAGTCAGATTGATCCATTTTAATTTTCTTAGTTACTTATCTTTCAATTTATTTTTTCATCTTTAGTTTTATATTGAACATCAATTTTTCTAAAATAAATTGTCAAAAATTAAAAATGTAATTTATATGCTTAAAAACTGATGTTGTATAAGTACTCACAACATCAGTTTTTAAAAAACTGATGTTATGTGTGCTTAAACATCGATTTTGAAAAACAAAATGTTGATATCCCCTCTTAACATCGGTTTTTTTAAAAAAACCAATGTTGTTTGGTTTTTTATTAAAGAAGGGTTGTGGTGACCAAAGTCATTTTTGTATCGTTTGAGTTCTCGTGACTCTCAAGTCGTTGCACCTCTCATCTCCTCTTCCTCATGACTCACACTCTCGCTCTCTTACCATGACTCAACTCCTCACAATGTGATGTGCCCACCGTGCCACCACCGTATTCTCGCGTAGAAGCTGCACCTCCCATTCTCCTCCTTCTCGTGACTGTCACTCTCATTGTCATTTCAGTTCTCGGTCACAAAAGGTTAGTTTTATTTCTATGTTTGGTTATTTCTGTGTTGGTGTGTTTGGTTGCTTTTGTGTTTTTGTGTTTGTTCATGAAAATGCTTGTTAATAAGACTTTGTGTTGGTGTGAGAATTCTGTCACAACCTTTGGCCCCAAAAATAGGAACGAAATCTGCCACAACCTTATGGGTTATGCATATGGTAGTAGCTTCATGTACACATTACTAGAAAATAGCACTACTAAAAAAAAAAGGCTTTCTACATCGCTCCATTAACATCGGTTATTTCATAAACCGATGTTAACGAAAGCGCGATGACATTTTTGTAATTAAATGGAGTTACTTAACATCGGTTTTAGCAAAACCAATGTTAGCTACTTCATGTTAACATCGGTTATTTAAAAAAATGATGTTAACATGATGCTAAGATGAATATGGTAACATCGGTTTTGGCAAAACCGATGTTAACTTCATAAAGTTAACATCGGTTTGGAGAAAGCCGATGTTAAGGAGTTGATCTTAACATCAGTTTTTTAAAAAACCGATGTAATCTATTTGATGTTAACATCGGTTTTTCCAAAATCGATGTTAACTATATTCAGTTAACATCGGTTATCCTTAAAAAACCGATGTTGTTATGTTTATAAGTTAAAACTTGACATTTCACAACCCACGCGCTCGAAAACCTTGCCCTCTCTCTTCTCTTTGTCCTCCTTCCTGAAATCGCTCTTTTCTTTCTCCTCTCGCCTGAAATCTGCCAAAAACCGCTCTCTCGACACCCACATTGTCCCACATTGTTTTCAATATTGCCAGAAACCCCTCGCTCGAACCCACAAAACCCCCTACACTGCTCTTGGAAGTGTGGATCGAAGAGAACCCTACATACACTCTTGGTACTAGGGTGCTGAAACACTTGTGGGTGCTCAAAGCTCAAAGCTTTCTCCGCGAGGTACGTAGGTCAACTTCGTGTATGCTAAGTTTCCGTGGGTGTTCATGTTTTATTGATGATAATAATAATAATACGTCTTCAGTTGTAGTATTGTTGTATGAGGTACGAGGAAAGCTTCAAGTTTCGTGCCATTTTGTTAGATCTCACTGCCATTGTCACTATTTGGGTTCGAGGTAAGCTTGGTCTCTTTTTCATTTGTAGTATTGTTTACTCTTTTTCACTGCCATTGTCTTTGTTTCAGTGGGTGTTCACTCTTTTTCATTGTCACTGCCATTGTCACTGTGTGTAAAAGTAATATAGTTTACTAATTTGTCCTTTACTTTTTTGTTCAATGTTGTAAATAGTGGTTAGGTATGAAGTGACTGATTGGGTTAGTGAAAATTGATTGGGCAGGGTCTGAGCAGAAAGTTGGTCCATCTATTGTCTGTGTTGCTTTTTCTAGTTTCTTCGGCAATTTTCAGGTATCCTATTTCTTCAATTTTTTAATCTTTGATACTAGTTTACGTGTGTGAACTGCAATGCATTGATTGCTGGTGTTGCTGCAATGTTTGAATGTTTTGATGTAATTGCTAGGATAGCAATAACTCCGGTAAGGCTACCTACTTTGCTGCTTTTGTTCCTCTGGTCAATTGCTTGAGTCTTTTGGTCAATTGTGTATATTAGAGTTGTAGGCAATTGATGAATACTAAAGAAATGCAGAGAAAATGCTTGACTCTTTCTCATCATGCTGAGTAACTAGTTTGTAGGTTCAATATCCTTTAGACTTGATAGCATCCCATATCTCTAGCCCATCAGAAGCATAAGGATAGTCCTCGATCAAAAGTCGAACTCCATGGGGAGCAGATGGATCCTTAACAGCAACTCCTCTGAAGGATCAAACCTTGCTTCATGAAGATCGACTAGTCTTTCCACTAGGCTGCCATTTGTACTCAAAAACAACATTGCTAGCTTCAGAGCCTGGCCCATGCTACATGAAACTTGTTATCCCTTTCAAGAGTTCCATATCAAACTCGCTCATTTATTATTATCTTTTTCAAAATCTGTTACTTTCACCATTGCATGAGAATTTAAAAATTCACCACATTCATTGTTTTGATTAATGTTTAACGTTTCTCGTCCTCCATCTCCATCTCCACCTTTCCTTCAAAGCTTTGAGATTTTAGTTCATACTCTTTTGGTTGTCCTTTGTAAATACATCAGTTAACTTCTTTTTTTTATTAACCATGTAACTCACCCCATCATATTTTAAGCATGTTCCATGTTCCAAGTTTCAATCCATTGATGAATAGCAAAGAATAGTAACACCCTTTAGGGAGGGTAACTTCGTGTTTATCGCTCAACCACGAAGTAGCCTTTAGTTGTACCTACGAACGGCGTGGTAAAGAGCTAATTGCTCCTAGCATCTTGCTCATGCATGTTCATAAAATAGAAGGGCCTTACAGCGAGCAAATTAAGCTAGGAGATAGGGTGATAAATAAAGAAGAAAAAGAAACAAGTTATTAAAGAAGCAGCAAAGACCCAGAATAAAACGAAACCAAACAAAACTAATCGTCCAACATTAGGTTCTCCAGTCACAATAACACTAATACCATTGCCAAAGAAAGTTGGAAAACATTGGCTTACTGAACTATATGGTCTAAATCCAGATTCAATTCTCAAACCCTAGAAAGAAACTAAACACTGTCCTTTAAATGACACTATAAAATAGCTAACAGACCCTTCACCATTGTCCAATGTGATAAAGAAGGAACAACTCTACTCTTTCTTGGCCTGAAGCCCTTTTTCTTCTTATGTCATTGATGACTTTTTATATGATGCATTCATGTGTTCCCTCATTGTATGCACTTTGTGATTTTTTTTTGTCTTTTTAATTTACCGTCAAACACAAAACTAGAGCTGAATCGGAACAAGAAATTGTTTCCAACACAAAAGACTAGAGCTGAATCCAAACAAACAGAAACAATCATGGCTAGAAATAAAAAAAATAAATTAAAATAGAATTAGATTGATGGAAAATTTGGGACTATTATTCGTTCATTGGAGAGATTGAGAATGAGGTGACAAAGTTAATTTCTGGCTTATCAGACCAGTCTGGGCTTTGAAATAGGCTAGTTGAGGCCTTAAGAATTGGTCCATAACAAGCGTTGGTCCATAAGAGGTAAAAACCTTGATTTATTTTAATCACTAAATTGATAAAATTTACATTTTATAAAAACTAATTAAAAGTAACTTTATAAAATTTGGCAAACAAGCCAAAGACTAGAGAAGGTAGGTATATAAGTGACTTACATACTAGGAAAAGATAATAAATTAATAAGTAATTATTGAGTCATTAAATTAACCCAGCTAATATTCTTATTAACCTAATTTTTATTTTGCTAAACTTCTTCTAGCTAACCTAATAATATAAGGCTATGTTGAACTCCTTATTATTTTTATTTTGCTCAACTTCTTCCAACTAACCTAAAACTTGAATAAATAATGGACCTAAAATTTTCTCAATATTTGTGTTATTTATGTTGAATTTAAACCTGTTTAACTCCTTATTATTTAGAACCACAAATGTTGATAAATAATTATTTTTTAATAAACTATTGTACCCAAAGATATATCACTGTCATTTTCTTTATTAACTAAGTGGTAGCAAAGTACTGTGTCATATCTAGTCTTATATAGCAAGTAAAAAATTACTTGAAATATAGGCATGATAAGTGATGACTTGAATGCAGATGTACTTGAAATATATATCCTTCGACTTTTCGTGTAGTGTGTCATTTTCGCTTCTTTCTTTAGTCTTAAGGTTCTGAGTGTCTCTTGCTGGAAGAGATGAGGTCCATGGGTCTGCTGAACTAGTAGGTGGGGGTGGTGGATGATTTGTTAGATTCAGACTCTTTTCTCATTTTTAAAACTGTTTTGAAATTAGTATTACCAAAAAAAAATTTCTTTTGTTTATATTATTCTTTAAACTTGTTTTACAAAATAGTTTAACAAAATCAAACAGACCTAAATGGTAAGTTTTCTTTTCTTTGTTTTGATGTTTGAAATTCTTTCAAGAGTAATAATATACAATTTTTTTTTTATTTCAAACATCCTACAAATATTTTTCATTTCTCTTTATCTTGGGTGTTTATTGAAGTGTTTAAAATAAAAAATGATTTGTGTATCATTATTTTTTCTTGTTCAAATTGAAAGAATCTAAAACTTTTATATCAAAATGGATAAGATTTGTAGCTTGAGACGATAATATTTATTTGTTCTGTTTTCATAATTTTATAGAACAAATGATCAGTAAAGTAGTGTAACAATGTTTTTTTATTTTTTACTTTTAAGACTAGATATGACAAAGTAATTTTTGGTTCCTCTTATCATGTTCGTATCCACCCAAGCATGAAGGAAGTAAAGCGTTTGCTCGAGGCTCCCAAAATAACTAATTTGATCATTATTTTCTTACTTGTTGTCCACTCTAGCATAATCAATTAGAGAGAGAGAGAGAAGTTTATGTATCCATCATCAAGGTAGTAGCAGTAGTAGTAGGAACACCCAAATGGTAGAGTAGTGAATGAAATTGGGGATATGAGAGGATGAAGGGCTTGTCCTTTACAGATGTTAACCTCCTGCCCCTAGGATGTGCTGTAAAAAAAGGAGAGAAGAGATGGTGGGAGTGCCGTAAGAGAAGATTGTGAGGGAAGATGGTAGGTAGGTAATTTTACCAATGCTGGGGGATGAGATTTGGGGGTGAGACTAGAAACCCCCAACTAATTAAACTAGAGTCACTTTGGTTCAATTCTATATTTAATCTAAGCCACTTATGTATGACAGGCCACTTTTACTAGTAACAACACCTATTTTATTAAACTAATTAAGACACAATTTATTATCCTTTTAGTTATTCTAAGTACTACTATAATGTAAACAATTATTCTAAGATTCCCATAAATAGACTTTCTCACGAATCGTATTTTTCGAATATAAAAAAATTTCTCCCTTACCAAACGTGTCCTCAATGTTGAAAGATGTCTTTATTTCCCTTTCAAAGAGACACGTCAAAATGCGTCAATACAATTGTTTTTGGATTCAAGTGTGTACGTCAACAAAATTGTTTTGAACCGATATAATGGAAGCAATTGAAATTTGAACTTTATTAACTAAATTAAACTTACACTCAGGAAACTATATGACTTGTTAGTGGCTAAGTATGTGTATGGAAACCCGTTTCAGCATGACTAGAAGGAGGTTTTACACATTCCAAAGCAAAAAAATAAAAGGAAGGGGAGAGTTGAATAGGTGAAAGACACCCTAAGTCTACATAAATCTTAGAAGCTGTTAACCTACTGCACACATCACACACACACACACACACACTAGAGTTCAAGCTTCATACAATTCTCAACTCTTTTAGCCATTGGGAATGCAAATGGCATGGGTCTGGCTTGCCTTGGGTAGTAGCCTTCTTAGAGAGAGAACAAAACCAACCATTTCTCCATTTGAACTGCAAGTTCAAGTATAACCAAGATAACAACTTATATATCTAGTGAATCCAATATTTATTCCACTAACCCTATCATTTACCTCCTTAACTGCCGTGGGAAAGTGGGCTACAACTCGAGAATATACACATAAGCGCTCTTCCATGGCTTCTTCAAATGTTAACCCCTTTTCACTTACTGCTGCTGGTGCCAGTTCTGTTATAAGGCTGGACAACTAAAAGTGCAAACATCAGTCAGTTCTCATTGTAGTGTTAACATTTTTAGTGTTGCATACGTTATCAATATTAGCTCTAGATGTTTGTCAAAAAATCTCTACATTTTCTTCCTTATATTGTTATGGCCAACATTTTATGCCCAAATTTATATGACAAACATAGTTTATTTACAATTTATAGATCGTAGATTTCATTGAAGGCAACAAATCAAGTTCAATATCAGGTCACCCATTTTGGACAGAGCTCCTTTAGTCCAGGATCAACCCTTCAAGCAACTTTAGTTTTCTAAAGAAACTTTTTTCCTTCTTATTTTATTCTCCTATATTTTTTTTGAACTGCAAAGATATATTATATTAATAGATAAAGAGTACCAGGGGTACTACATAACAACACAGGATAGTAGCTCTCCTGTAAAATAACAAAAGAACAGCAGCCCAACAAAACCACCACAAACCCAACCCTCCAAAGCAAACTCTATATAAAAGCTATAGACATTGCTGAGGACCATTGGTGAAAAGGAACATTGAAATCCCTTTCCCACCCCTTCAGCCAAGACCACGTGAGGAAAATTGTACTGTCTACCAGCTTAGAGATATCAAAAGGCTGATTATGAAAGACCATGTAATTTCTAAGCTTCCAGGTTGACTTTGTAGCTGCCAGCCACCAAATTTTCCATCTTTGAGAGGTTAAGCAAATCAAAAAGGACATCCTACAGCTTCAACCTCGAAGTTAAGCAAATCAAAAACACTTAAATCCCATAAATTAAAAAGAACCACCCCCAACATAAATGAGCACAACTAAACAATTCCAGAGTATCCTATAGTTGCTATCAAACTAAATAAACTACAACTATAATGATCCTCAAAGTACATGCTCTTTAACAGGTCACAAGATTAACAACTTTGTGGATGTGCTGTATTTAAGCTGCTTGAACATCTCACAATAACATAAAACATATCCAAGAAGTAAAGCTTATTCCATGTTTGCCCATATCTAAAAAGCTTTAGGATATCTAATTGATATTTTAGGATATGTAAGTTATTTGTTTGTTTTTCCCTTTTATTGCCTTAGTACCATCCTTTTTGCATTATCTCATATTGTTTTTTTTTGTTTCTTCATTCTGTATCAGATTTGACAGTGGCTGGAAAAAGATTGAAGCAATTGTTGTATCAAAGACAATCATGCAGGTAATTTCAAATGCAAGTTGTAACTGGTTATTTACATTAGCTATTGTTTCTGGGTTGTTATCCATAAATTTTGTGGATTGAATTAGGCATGTTATACTTTTTGAAGTGTGTTTGATTATGTTACATTAGTTTGGAGTGGATCTCCACATACTTTGATTGGTTAATTTGAAGCCCTATTAAAAAAAAACTACTACATTGCATACAAGTAAACAATAAATCAAATAATATTTTAAAAGACTCTCATCTAACTGTGAAATGTTTTAAAACATTAGAATCTAATCGGCAAGAATATTATCATGCACACTAAATTTTGTACACCATATGGCCCAATGCCTACAGCATTTGCTTAGTACACCAAAACATATGAAAAAGTTATCCAATATATAACAACATTAGATCTGGTCTATGCTGGATGCTTACACATTTGACTAACTGAAAGTAAGTCTCAGTCAATAGTTGTCATAAGTTTGTCTTCAACACTGCAGGTTACCTAAAATTTACATAGAAAACAAATTAGAAGGAGTAGAAGAAATTGAAAATAGATTTCGGTGTAATTTGTAGCATATAAATGGGTAAAGCTAGTAGGAAAAAAATGTTACTGTTGAAAATAAGAGACCTAGAACTTAAAAGAATTATTGTCATATGTTACAGAGTTGCTTCCATCTGGAATTTTTTGTGAGCAGAACACTAAGGTTTTTGAAGTCTGATCCTTTTGTCTGAGTAAATTGAAGAAAACATAGCTAAAACCTTTCTGAACTAGTCCATATGGATTGAAATTTCTATTTAAATTACTTTGGGAAAACTTCATTTTAGTGTATATACACACACAAGGTACTCCAATTCCCCTACGTACCTCTAACTAGTGACTGTTCTCTTCCTCTACTTCTTTAAGCAGTGCTTGTTTCTGTGCTTTTGTTAGGGACTCTAACCGTTTCTACAGATTAAATAGAGGCAATATTATTGAACAACATCGTATACTCACAAACAATGTGAACACACAAGAAGCTGCAGACCATTTTCAAGCTTCAGTCATATGTTTAGAATGACTTTTTTTACCACATTACATCAGTCTTTGAAGCTCACTAGAAGAAAGGAAAGTAAAAGTAAACAAATAGTTTAGAATTGGAGATAAAATGAAAATACTCAACATATTTGATGAATTACAAAAGAACATTATCAAATTTAACTTGTTTAACTTCCTAGAAGTATGTTAAAATTTAGAAAAGGTAAGGGAAACTTAGGTAGAAGAGTTGGAATACTAGTTAGTTAGTCATGGAAGGGAAAAAGTTTATTATGTTTATCGCTTGTAAGTTGAACACTAGCTCTTTACAAAAGGAGAAATGTTTTGTGAAGTAGAAATCCTTGGAGGAGTATTCTTTCTCCTATTTTTGTTTAATTAATAAAATCTTTCTTTGGTAACAAAAACATCACCCTCTTGAAATTCAACCTTGTCCAGTAGGCTAGAATTCTAGAGCTCTATTTTAGGTACATAAAATGGGGGGGGGGGGGGGGCATGGGATGTTGAGCTTTTGCTAACACAAATTGGGATCTTAACAGATTATTGGGCATGAAAGCCTCCAGAAATGAGGTTGTGGCAAATGTATGCCCTAAAGTGTAACCTTAAAGCAAATCTTCTTCCTTCAATTAGATCCATATTTCAACAGCCTCATGAGTCATGATCTCCTCCCTTGCCGTAGTTAACTGGGCTTGGTCCATTAAGCCTGAAAAGTAATCTTCTATAAAATCATAGAGCTTCTCTCTTGTGGCTTGGGCTTGGTCCATCAAGTCATGAGACATGAAATAGATTGATTGGTGTAATTCCAATTGTGTGCCTCTGGTCTTCATTGACGCTGCATTTCACCGTCATCATGCTTTATGCTTCTGTGCTGCATAAATCTCAGATTTATTAGAGGTTGCAGTAGCACAAAAGCATAAAGCAAAGAGGGTGGAGAGTGTCAATGTTGATGCAGAAGCCTTTGGTGATCACTGGGAAAGTTCAGATTGCTCTATGCATTCTGAAGCTGAAGCACTAGAACATATGAAGAAAAGAAATAGAGGCCATCAAAGTTTGTTATTGGAGAATAAGACAGGAGATTCAACTGTGGTCAAGATGAGTCAGAAAAATAATAATGTTGATGCCGGCAACTGCATGACTCTTGAAGACCATGAAGGAGAAGAGCATTGTTGTGGCAAAGGAACAAATGCGAGGAGTGTTTCTTTTTTGCCAAGAAGCCAAGAGAAGATAGGAGATTAAGCTAAAGTTGTGATAAAACAAGACATGAAGGGAGGAGAGCATAAATATGGGTTTAACAACAATAAACGTGAGAAGCCATAGAGGGTAAGGGTGGTGGATGATGAAACTGGCGATAAACATGAGTTGTATGAAGTCCTAAGGATGCCATCTAGATGTGTATTTTTCAAGATATAGTAAAATTTGCTATGTACAAAATGATGCCATCTAGAGTTGGTCTCTAGCTTTGTTGGGTGAAGACATGAAACATATAAGCTACATCTTCATTGTCTTGAAGTTCCAGGTATTCATAATGAAGAGTACCATCCCCTGTGTATACAAAATATCGATAAATGATATCAGTAACTCATTTGGTACCTCTAGCTCTTATACATGCAACATCCTCAATTGGTTAATAATAGTTGAAAAAACAACTAGCTCAGCAACATCAACATACCCTGCTGTTGCTCTCTGTGCTGCCTCTCTTTTCTAAAACAGAAGGTTCATTTTGGTTTAGGAATTTTTAACAAATTAAATATACACTTCGGGTGCCTAGCTCTCTCGGATTGGAAGATCCTGTTGTGACTCACATTACCTAGAAATTTCTAGGATAAGTGGAGAGCACCTATATTTTTCCCACTTGCTTCACATTCATGCTCTCTTTGCACGCTTTGTTCACCGAAACCATAGTCTTCTTTTCTCTCAAATCTTCACTTTTTCAAACTAAAAACCACCCAATTGAAGCTTTTGTGCATTTAAATGTTGTTTGAAGTTTGGGAATTTGCCGGGAAATTTGGCTCTTTGTTCTTGCTTGGTTATGGATATTGATGTTGAAAATCTCATGGATTGTGTTCTGGTAAAATTACCTTTTGAATCTGAAATTTGATTATTATTGTTCCTAGTTTGAATTGTTAACTGTTTGAATATGGAATTGGTTATTATTCTTTCTACTTTGAATTGTTGTGAATTGGTTATTATTGTCTCTGTTTGAACTTATAAAATTGTCTCTATGAAAACAAAATGTCAGTAATGTTTTAAAATACCATAAGAAACAAACCGTAGATATGTAGTCTATAAATGCAAGGTCTAGACTAAGCTTCAAATAAGGAAAATTAGATTACAAATGCAGCAGAGTTTAAGCTCTACAAGTAAAATGCTGGTCCCACAACTATGTTAGAGAGGTTTTGTAGCCACGCTGTGGCACTTTCTTAAAAGTAGCCCATATGAGATCGATGTAGAGTGGAAACTAACACATCCATAGATATTAATTTAATGGTTATTATATCGAGTTTGAGACTACAAAATAGCATAATTACTCAAGTTTTCGTCTTTGATTTCTCTTGTGTTCTCATCTTTTAATGTGATTGCTAATGTTAAAAGTGAAATTTTTTTCATGCATACAACTTATCATTTTTCATTAACTTTCCAGAACTAACGGTCATACTTAATTGCTTATTAATTTCAACTTTCTTAGATGTGAGACTGTGCGCATCTGGTGATGTTTACATTAAGATTTTTTTTTAATTAATACTAACAATAATTCATTACGTCATTATCATTTTGGAGTACTTCTAGAAAGAAAGGCAAAAAAAACTAGCAAACAATGATTGATCCCACTTTGACATCCTTTAAATCCCATGGAAATGTAGCTATGAGTGCACACTATGTAATCTTCACCTCTCTACGATTATTGTTATTTGTGCTACACAGTAATTTTCTTTCATGTCTTGAAAGAAATTTAAAGCACAAGTATCACAAGACATCATCAACCTCAATTTATCAGACTTTTTCACTACTATGACATCTTATCCTGTTTTGAATCACAATTAAAAAGCACAAGTAAATCACTTATGACTTATCCTCTTTTGATTAATCCTTTTTTGAAAGCATACACACACACACACACACACACAGACACACACACACACACACACACACACACACACACACACACACACACACACACACACACACACACACACACACACACACACACACACACACACACACACACACACACACACACACACACATGACCACCCCTAAACCCCATTATTCCAGATTACTTACATAAAGAACTCTTGATGTTGATATTTGTCTGTAATCGAAATTTACATTTTGTATGTTGCTGTATGTTATTGTATAAAGGATCATGGCTTCTCCACCTGCCTCCCCTCCTCCTCCTCCTTCTCCTCCTCCTCCTCCTCCTACTCCTGTTCCTTCCGACACATCGGCTTCGCCATCTACCGTGAAGCAGACACGCAAAGCCTCATGTCTACGATCGTTGTCTACTAGACCACCTGGTGCTGAGAGACCAGTGGTCCATGTTGATCCTGCTACCGGCAAGGCCGACGGTCCCCACAGGAAGAAATTAAGAACATATTTGGGGATTATGGCGCGTGATAAGGTGGACGTCACCTACGAGAACTGGAACAAGGTTCCTACTGCTCAGAAGGACTTGATTTGGGAGGATATTCAGGTATTTTTCTTTTCTTATTTGATGTTGTTTAATTAATAGCCACAAAATACATTATTGTAACAAATAAACCTTATTTGATGTTGTTAGGAAGAATTTGAAATCCCAGAGGCTTCTGATAGTAGGACAAAAAGGTAGTTACTTCAGACTGTGGGTGAGAGATGGAGGCAGTTTAAATCAGACCTCACGAGGAAATAGGCCATTGCAGCCGATCAGGACGATGTGGAGGACACTGTCTATGAGAAATACAACATAAGCAAGGAAAAATGGGCCCAACTTTGCCAGACTCGCAGAGACCCTTCTTGGGAGGTATGTTCCTTGCCATTTAAGTTGTTTTTCAAAAAAGATTATGTTGTTATACTTCATTCTACCAATTTCAAACATTATTGTTTCATTTTTTTAGGATGTGCGCAAGAAGGCACAGGCCATCCAGAAGCAGAATACTGCCCCCCACGTTTTGTCTCGTGGGGGTTATGACTATTTGGAGCAGAAGCTCCTGGCTGAGAAGACAAAGAAGAAGCTGGAGGAAGCTGCACAATCAGGAAGTGTTGATGGCGTCATCGACCCTTCATCCCCGATCAGACGCCACGTGAAGTGGAAGATGGCCCGCACGAAGAAAACAGGGGAGATGACGACTGAGGCCGCGAAGGAAATCGTTGAGAAAATCGTAAGTCATTTTCAACTAACCATTAGAATTATATTTCAATATTTTTGTGAATGCAATGTACAACTGTGTGTTTTTTGTGCAGGATTCCTTTGAGGAGCAGGCGACACAGGGATCCTTCATCCCCCATGGACGTCAGGATGTTCTCACCCCTACTATTGGATGTCCAAAGCACCCTGGACGTGTCCGTGCTGCTAGAGTCGGTGTCACCATCAAGCAATACTTTGGATCGACTCCACAGACGTCCCGCAGCTCTTCCTCCCTGCCTCCTGAAGAATTGCAGCAGCTGACCCAGCAAATCAGGGACCAGCTAGAGGAGTCCATCACATAAAAAGTGACGCGGCAGCTCATGGCATCCTTCAGCCAGATGCAGTCCAAGATTCAGTTCCAGATGCAATCTTAGGGACTTGCACTGCCTCCCGAGCCTCTGGTTGGTCCCTCCAGTCCTCGAGTAAGCACAAAGAGGAGTTGTGTTGATCCCTCAGGAAACGATCCTGAGACGGGTGACTCAGATAGGTGCGGCTTTTACATCGAAGAAGATCCTGCCCGCCTGGTTACCTTGGGGAGAGTTTATGAGGGATCCACTATTGTTCATAACACTCCTTTGTTGCCTAGCCAAGTAAATGTGGGTGTGGAGGAGGTTACAGATGCAGATGCTCCAGTTCCTGTACCCACTGATGAAGTTTCCTTAGTGGGGCATGCACTTCACACCTTCCTTGCTTGGCCGACACATCTGGTCAAGTCTTTATCACAACAGGTACTTTACTCTTACTATATGTTTCTTCTTTTTAAATTAATTCATTCAGCGTGCCTCAAATTAAGCCATTTAACTTTGTTTCATGAACAAGTAGCTGTGTCTTCGGCAAAACCACCTCCAAAGCCCAATCCGCAGGTCAATGATCTGCTTTATCTGATGACATTGACCATCCCAGAGCTTTTCTTGAGGCCTTATCAGGTTACATGGGATGCCACCGTGTTCGGGGTCTTTAATCCAGATTTCCCGCTCTACATAAAGCACGAAGACCTCTCCAAAATCGCACACGGTGGTCAATGTCTCAACATATCAGTGTTACAGTTGTGGATTCTATAAGTCATTTTATATTACTTTTAATTACCTAAGTTATTGCTTTCAATTCATAAATATTTAACTTTGACTTAACATAAACAGGCATCTCACTGAAACAAGTATGCGAGCGGGGAATTCTTATATCTATGGATTCCTCGAGCCACAGTCCATTCAGAGGTCTGGGCAATCACAGTTTGAGTCTGAAAGTTACATAAAGACTTGGATGCAGAGTTCAAAACATGATGTCTATCTTGGAGCCTACCTAAATGGGTAAGTCACACAAAATAACTGAATTTAATTAATGTTTACTAATATACTAACCCATATTCATCTCCTCTACAGCGGACACTGGCAAATGGTCGTCATCGTGCCCAAGGAACACCTAGTTGTCTGGTTTTGTTCATTGCATAACAGGCCAGACAACTACCTTAAGGGGATTATTAACAGGTTAGTGTTCTTTTCAATACATTTGCATTGAAATACCTCAACGTACAACACCAATTTTTAATTGTTACTCATCTGGAACAGTGCTTTAAAAGGTTTTGATGATGCTCCACAGCCTAAATCAAAGGCTCCAGCTAGGTGGATTGTCGTCAAGGTACGTCATTTACATAAAACTTCCACTTATATATATTTCTTATGTGTCTGTACACTAGTTGTTTAATTAATATCCAAATTTCATTATGTATTTAGTGTAATAGACAAAAAGGAAGTACTGAGTGCGGCTACTATGTCATGCACTGGATGTCAACCATCATTTTAGGAACTTTTAGGAATAACTGGGAAGCGGTACGTTTATTTCAAACAAATTCAATTTTTTTTTAATTTGTATTACATTATTAAGTTATTATGATTTATTTCATCATGTTGTATTTTAACGATTCTAGACCATTGGAGCCAGAGAGATTAAAGGCGTTGCGGATCCAGTGGGCATAGTATTATCTCCAAGTTAGAGATCAGACCTAGGATTTAGGGACATTAACTTTAGCTTAGTTTACTTTGGTTTAACATTTTTGACATTTCCTATGTAATTTGAACATTAAATTCATTTGTTGATTGTTCTTTATGATAAATCAATTATTCGATGTTTATTATGATTAAAACTTCTTGAAAGCAGAATAAAATGTTTATTTGCTGTGAATCGGGTCTGAAATTGCATTTTACAGGTACAATTTTGGGTTTATTGTAAAAACAAAAAGTTTATATAAAAAAAATAACTTGAAAACAACATCGGTTATTAACAAAAACCGATGTTAATATAGTAAACAACATCGGTTATTTACAAAAACCGATGTCAACATGCACCTTAACATCGGTTATACTAGAAAATCGATGTCAATGTTTACATATTAACATCGGTTATTTATACATAACCGATGTTAACGTTTGTACATTAACATCGGTTATTTATAAATAATCGATGTTAACATTTGTACATTAACATCGGTTATCTATATATAAACGATGTTATATACAAAGAACTACACCAAAATAAGTGTATGCATCATCAACGTTGACATCGGTTTTCTAGCAAACCGATATCAATATATAAGATTAACATTGGTTTTACTACAAAATCGATGTCAACGTTCATCATGCATACACTTTTTTTGTTGTAGTTCATTGTGTATAACATCGGGTATTTAGAAAACCGATGTTATCGTATTTATGTTAACATTGGTTTTTGAAAACCGATGTTAACAATAATACATTCAACATCGGTACTTTCAACATCAGTTCTAAAACCGATGTAGAATGCCGTAAATAACCGATGTTGAAAGTGTAATTTCTAATAGTGTAGGCTTTGGTGACACAATTCTCTTTTTGGTTCTCGTTTTGGTAAAATATGAGAGGAAATGTTGCATGGTTCTGGTTCGTCCATAAAAAAAGCACTTGGCAATTTTCAGTAAAATCATTGTCTATTCTATTTTTTTTTGCAGATTTATTGGTGTTTTGGTTGTTTGCATGGTTTTGGATTTGGTTGTTTTCAACAGTGTTGGCCTCATTATTGTTTGTTTGCATGGTTCTTGTTCCTAGACAAGCATGGTGCATAGTCAATTTGTGCATGGATCATTTTTAGTGGATTTAGATGATTTGACAAAATGTACTTAATGTCATGTTTATATTGTAAATGGAGTTTAGAAACGATGGATGAACATCAATAGAACTTGAAGGAAATGGCTAACACAATAATGAAAATTAACAAAAAAAAGTATAGGAAATGTTCAACACTGTTCATGTTGTGGATCAGGTTAGAAATTTCAATACTATTCTCAAATAAACATGACATGATATAACACTTTTTCTTATATTACTTTGCTTGTTAAATGTATCCTTTTGGTGAAGTCAGTAGGTCATTTTCTCTAAGATGGAAGGATGAACTAGAGCCTACTTGACATCTGCTACACTCTAGTGGGAACATGTGCTCTGTCACATATAACCAAGATCTTGTGAGTCCAGCTCTACTTGCTAGATGGACAAAACTTAGAAGGTTATATGGACTCACTAGAAATTATCAAGTGACCTTGACCCACTATGGACAAAGTGTTTTTCCCCTCATCATCTTCAAAATCATCTCTGAACCAAAAGCTTACCCTAAATGACACTCCTTGTACCACCAAATTCCTAATCCAATCACTTTTAAAGTCCTCCTGACTGAGTACAAAGTGACTTACAATAGTTTGGTGAGTAATTAAGCACTCCTTTGTATGTCAAATTTTAAAATCGTATACATATCTAATGTGAATTTCATGTTAATTTCAGAATGTGTCAAGTATCATGTACTCATTTATAAAAGCTGCAAGATTCACTCATCTGAACTTGGAAGGGACTATAGAGTGCAGGATAGTTTATAATTATCATAGAAAGACTGCAAAAATTGGAAATGGATGGAGGAATTTTGCACAATCAAAGAATTTGCTTCCTAGAACTCAAATTATATTTGAGTTCCCATATGCAACTTCTACTTTGTTTTATTTTGGCTTTGTTTGTAATTAAAATACATTACTACTCTAATATTATCAATTTGTAAATTTTTTCTTATTAGTTATTTTGTGAGAAATATTGGAACATGTTGAACATATTTATGGTGTATTTTGTTTATAAATGTTTATAACTACTCTTGGTGCATGATATATTGATATACTTTGTTTATAATTTTTGGTGCATGACTAATTTTATGTGTTTTTTTACAACTTTGAATGATAAGTTATGATATGAATTAATTATATAGGTTGGTAATTGAAAAAATAAATAGGATATTTAAAAATAAACTATAAAGCAACATCGGTTTTAAGAAAAACCGATGTTGGTTAGAAGAAAACAACATCAGTTTTTAAATAACCGATGTTAACGTTGATACTTTAACGTCGGTAGTTTCAACATCGGTTAATAACCGATGTTAAAAGTCTTTAATAACTAATGTAAAAAACCTATTTTATAGTAGTGTATAAAACAAATATTTATTCTACATATTACATAAATTAGAATATTATTTAAATTATAAATAAGTTAGAAAAATGAAAATCAAACTTTTCATTATTTCAACAAACTAAATCCAATCTTTCTGGTAAACTTATTTAAATTTAGATGAATCACTTAGGTTTAGGTGTGTTCATAAATCGATCTAATCCAATCAAAATTAATATAACCTATCCAAAAAACTAAAATTCAAATTGATAAAAAAAATTGAAAAACTAGAATTTTTTTTATTTGATTGGATTGAGTTTTGGATTGATTTTCAAAGCTGGTCCAATCTAATCCAAACGGAACTTGTACATATTTTTGTTCATAATTTATATTGCCAATTATGTTTATATTTTTATTTATTTATAAAATTATCACATAACTTATATCTTTTATTATAAAAATATTTAATTAAAGACAATTTTTATTAACTATTTGAGTTAAGATACATGGATATAATTATCAAGTTGTATAAATTATTATATATTTAAAAGATTATGTTATTGTTAGTTATATAATGACATATAAATGAAACATTTGATATTCTAAATTTTTTTATTATATATATATATATATATATATATATATATATATATATCTTAACATTTTTTTAAATATTTTCCATAACAAAAATAAAAGTAAGATTAAAATAAAAAAATTGCTCCAATCCAAATGGCTTTAAATTGAATCGAATGTGTTTAAAATTTTGAACCAACCCAATTAGATGATAAATTTAGAAAACATGATTAAATCATATGTTTTTTTTTCTCTTTAAAATCGATCCAATTTAATCAACGAACACCCCTATGAATTTCATATAATCACTCTTTTACACTGTTAGCATTAGCTAGGCATTGGCATGGCAAGTGTACCCATTCCTGCAGGAATTGTCCTGAAGTTGTCCCAACTTTGACAGGAAAAAACTGAGTTGATTAGGGTTGGGTTCATGTTTTCCTTGAATGAGAAAGTTAGGTTCGAGGATGGGATCGGGTATGCTGATCCTCACCCCTGTCCTGCCCTAATACTATTCTGATATAATAAATATTTTAAATTACTATTATAACCTTACAATATCGTAGTTTCTATTATCAATTTTAATGGATTAATACTTGTTTTGTGCATGGAATAATTGTTTTTTTTTATAATTATGTACAATTTTTACTTAGTTTCATGTTGAGCTAAAAAAATAAATGAGAGCAAACAATTTTTACTTAATCTATTGCTAAGCACTTGGACTTTAAACCTTGGTAAACAAGGTGTCATGATCAAGTAATTTTTACTTGAAATTTCAATTTAGCATGTAGTAATAGATTTAGTCCAATTACAACAAAATTTGTCCTATTTTCTCCATTTTTTATGAATGAAAAAAAAAGATAGGATTGGGGGCGAGGAAACCCGATCCCTAAGCAAGGGTAGGAATGGGGAGAGGCAGGGGGAGACTAAACCCGGTCCCACCTTGTTTAATTTTTCTTGTAGTTCAATTCTCAAAGGCACCTCCCCCTCAAATAAGACTTGTAACTCTTCCTTCTTGTCAAGATTCTTCATCTCCTCTTCTATAAGGTTTAGTCTCTTTTGGATATTGCCAAATTGATTTTTATTCCACTCTTTTAACTTCAATTCCCACCTCTTTAGCTTCTCTTTTAAGACATAACCCCCCCTATGCACCTTTAACTCCTCCCATGATTATTTTACAATCTCATAAAAGCTTCTATCTTTAAACAACCAATTAAAGTGACTTAAAAGGATTTAGGCTTCAATCCATAAGATCATTCTTCAACAACACCACACAATGATCCAAAATGCTTCTATCAAGGATATGTTGAGTACTTTCCAGCCAAATATGAAGCCATTCATTTGAAACAGGTACTCTATGGGTATATCTTCAACCTTCATATCTTTTGAACCTCCCATTTAGTCTATACCATTTGAACCTCCTACCCACTATGGGTATATCTTCAACCTTCATATCTTGAACAAAAGAATTAAAATATTCTTTTTCATTAACCAATGTAATAATCACTCATTTCTCCTTCCATACCAATATACCCTTGGCCCATGAAGTGGTTTGTGAGCTCAAAGATATCCTTATTCCACACACATAATAAAGCTCCTTTTGAATTTGATGCTAGAAAACAAAGGCTTCACGCCAGGAAATCACCCCAAATTGCATTATGTACGTATGTAGACACCTCTTCCATTTTTGTCTCTTGTATAAACAACACTTGCATCCCTTCCTTCACTACCAAATTTTGGATAAACTTCCACTTCACCTTACTCCCCAAACCTTTTACATTATGTGACAATGCTTTCATTTATGACCTGGCTTATCCCCTACACTCCTTTCCTCATTCAAAATATTCACCCCCTTTTGGTCCCTCTCCTCCATAGTTACTATTTCCTAGCAATCATCAAGTCACTATTTCCAAATGAGATCCCCAAATCCTTTGCCATGAGACATAATTCCTTAGCTTCCCCCTTATATTTCTTAATCCATAACTTCTTATTACAATTTTGGATATCAGAATCAACTATCAAGTTGTTGAAAGGAACACATACCATCTTGCCACCTATTCGTTCCCAATAAAGACCAAAGTTTTGTTCCTTTGCCTTTACTCGATTCTCTAGTAGCTCTAACTCTTTGGCTATCTTTCCCACCAGTAGTGTTTGTTGATGCTTCCCCTTTTCTTTCGCTTACTGACTCAGCCACTATACCCTCACTCCCTATCTTAGTATTCTCACACGAACAAGGTAGAGAATTGATAAGCCCATAAGTGCCTTTTATTTTATTATTCACGAGACCAACACCACTCTTACCATTTGTGTCTTTATATTTCTTCTGGGATTTGAATCTTGCACTCCCATACTTTCATCCTACGCCTTATTCTGCCTACATCTCCTCAACGTGGCTCTTCATGCACCCTCCTTCCTTTGCACGTTGCCATTCAAAGTAAGTAAGTTCCTTTCGTCTCTTTTGGGTTCTGGTGACGAGTATGGATTTGGTTTTGGTGGTGAGTTGAGTTATGGTAGGGAAGGTCTTGAGGTCTGAAATAGGTGTTGTGAAACACCTATTATGGAACATAAAACGAATTCTAGAATGGGTATTCTAGAGTATATAAAACATGTTTCTGGAACAAGTGTTTCATAAAAGCTATTAACATTCTAGATTAAACAATCCAGAGTAATATACGAGTTTTTGAAACAAACAATCCGAAAGAATTTTTTTACTACTCCAAAATAGGTATTCTGGAAGATATTTTCTGGTTACAAAATAGCCATTTTGGAACACACATTGTCTTCCGAAACATGCATTCTAGAGTATATAAAATATGCTTATGGAACATCCATTCTGGAAATGTATTTAATGTTCTCCAAAATGCCTATTGTGGAAGACAATTTGTGTTCCAGAATGGCTACTACGTAAGCAATCCAAAAATGTATTTAATGTTCTCCAAAACGCCTATTGTGGAAGACAATTTATGTTCTGAAATGGCTACTCCGTAAGCAAAAGTCTTTTTCGGAGTACCTTCACCATATTTACTTTCCATTCTTGAATGGTTGGTTAATAAGAAAAAGCTTAAAAGAAGGGGAGACGCACCTTCACGTGGAGTCACCGGAGTTTTGCAGTTACGACGTCGATGAATATTGGGGTTGCTCCCTCGCAGAATAGAATCACTCATTACAAAGGAGACAAGAAGAGGAAGCTCGTGGGAGTGGGACTCTAGCGAAGTGTAGGGTAGAATGGGTGAAGGAGGGAGGTGTTAAGGGTTGGGGAAAAAGGTATTATCTCATTAAGGGTGTAATTTTGTAATTTCAAGGATTCGTAAGGGTTGTAGGATACAGGTTTTGGAGTACACGATTCAAATCCCATTTCTTCTTAGGCATTAGCGACCCAAAAGAATTGTATGTTAAGCATCCAGCCTCAGATTGGACCTCGCAGGTTGGCCCATATCTAGGACCCAACTCATTACCTACCACCACTTTTTTGCTACCAACCCCCACACCTTTTTCGACTTCCCTGGCTTTTAAAAATCCACCCCTAATTGTCCCGCGTATTTTTGCATCACATCACCCTAAGAATGACCTTCCCATGTTGAGATTTGCATTTTAGCCTTTAGTTCTAGCTATATGTTTTGAGATTTTCCTTTTTTGTATACTTTTGTCTTTCATTTCGTCGGCACCTCTACCTTTGAAACCTGGGACATAGCCTCCCTGCCTAAACCATTCCTACATGTTGCCATCATCTCCTCAATATCCTTTTTTCCTATCAAGCAATCTTTATTTGCCTACTTCTCATTATCCGCTAGTTGTTCCCCTATCTAGTTCACTTGTCTTTCCTCCCTTCATTTTCCCTTTCAACTATTTGTCATGCCCTAAACCTCCTCTTCCTCACCATTGTAGAAGCTCATAGCATCTAAGGAGCATTTGGAGTTCAAGGAAAGAGCCCCTAGTCCTACATCACTTTCAAAAGATGACCCATGTTGCTCTGGAAAATAATTCCTTGTGTGCCAACAATTGGATATGGCATTTCCTTAATAACTCTACCATCATAAACGTTGCTATTGATTGAGATCCTTTTCCTTTCAGGGATTATTTCTAGTAGAAGTCCTTTGGAGGACTCTCGCATAGTCCAATCTTCTAAAGTTTTCCTCCCTCCATTCTCCCTTTCAACTATTTGTCATGCCCTAAACCTCCTCTTCCTCATCACCGTAGAAGCTAATAGCATCTAAGGAGCATTTGGAGTTCAAGGAAAGAGCCCCTAGTCCTACATCACTTTCAAAAGATGACCCATGTTGCTCTGGAAAATAATTCCTTGTGTGCCAACAATTGGATATGGCATTTCCTTAATAACTCTACCATCATAAATGTTGCTATTGATTGAGATCCTTTTCCTTTCAGAGATTATTTCTAGTAGAAGTCCTTTGGAGGACTCTCGCACAGTCCAATCTTCTAAAGTTTGAGGTCTTTGTGTCCACCACGACAAAGCTTCCAAACTGAGAGCCCAAGTTCCTAAAATAATCTTCCTTCCCGAGTTGAAAAGGAATACTATAACACCTATACCAAGTCAATCTATTTCCAATGGCAAAATTCAGTGTTGAATGGAGTTAAAAATGGACAAGATTTCTTTCTTTCCATCCATGACCTTCTTTTCAACCACTTCCCACTCCAAGCCCATCAGCAGAAACCAAACTTTCCCTAGGTAGTGCAACTTAATCTCCCAATCTTTCTCTAAGATGTATGATCCCTGAATCTTGTCATACAACATTGGTTCGTTTAGTCTAGCCATCGAACCACCCTTTAACCATTCAATTGTTTGCTGCCAATGTTGTCACTATTAGTTCTGTCGCGCACTTCTTATCCCCTTTCTTATGTCTTGCTTTACCCTCCATTGGCAGGTCTCTTGTTTTATTCTTGGATTAGTAACTTGTGCATATGTTCTACTATCTCTTTATCAATACACACTCCTCTATTTCGCCTGTGTTTCATCACATCTCCACCCTCCTATTGGTTTGCCATGCTTTTGTCTTCTCCCCTTTGAATATCTACGAATATTAACATTCATTTTAGTGTTTCCAATATGGAATTTTCCTGTCTAGTGCACTTTCAAGGAATCATTGCTCAACTACTTGACCCCCAACGTTGTTCTTTATTCTGAGTGCACTAAGCTTGCCATCGACGAGAATGTCATTGGTCACATCCACGTCCTGCTCCGAGATCTCATCCACCAAATCAGTGGCGATAGAAAATCCCCCCAACACGTCTGTTACCAGGTCAAGTAACTCTCCAATGAGTCCAAGGGAGTCTTGAATTTCTCTTACAAATTCATCAAAACATCTACTCTTCTGGCTGCATAATCTATTGCTTCACTGATTCTATCTTCAATGCCGCAATATGCAAAATTTCCTCGTTCGTACAAGAAATATTTTTAAATGGGACTCAAAATGGGGGTTTCTAGGAGGAGCACTTGTTAGGTTTGGAGCACATTTTGGTGATGTCTGTTGGAAAAGTTGTTTTTTGTTTATTAATTTTGCTTGTGTTTTTTTCTATGTAATAGCTAATTTTTCTTTCCTTAGTGAATTTATATCAATATTTTGTTACTTTTGATGTTTTTGTTTTTGACACTTTCATTGGGTTTTGACATATCCTTTGCTTAGAAGTTAAAATGTTGTATTTCTTTTGAATATTTGATACGTGATCGTGATGAATGTATGGTGTTTTTGTATTGTTATTTTATTATGTATTTCATTTGCAGGAAATTGAAATTTGATTTGTTCAATAGTTTTTTGTATATTAACTTACAAGGGTGTTTATGGATTGGATTGGATTGATTTTGAAGGAAAAAATAATTTGATCTCATAACTTTGATATTTTCAATTCATCATCTAATAAGTTTTGTTCAAGACTTTAATATGATTCAATTTTAAAGCAACTGAATTGGATCGGATTTTGATTTAAATCTTTTATTATTTTTGAGAAAATATTAAATAAATTATAAGATATATAATAAATATAGTAAAAAAATACAATTAAAATATCAAACGTTACATTTATATGTCATTATATAATAACACTATGAATTTTTAAATATACACTATATCAAAAACAATTTTACCTAAGTTGATAATTTTATTGATGCATCTTAACTCAAATAGTTAGTTAAAAACTAAATTTAAATAAATATATTTTTTATAAATAGGTACAAGATATGTAATAATTTTACAAATATATAAGAAATAAAAATATAAACATGGATGATATTATCAAATTATGAATATATATGAGGAGAGACCAAATTACACCGGTGTAACTTAAACAACTATTACATCATTTTTTATGAATGTGGTAACAAATAATTTTTTATTGATATGAAATTTTGTACATATTATCTATGTGAAAGGAATTTTTAATCCAATGATGGGTTTTAAGAAAATGTTATCCAATTGAAAGTTATTGAATGATGTAATAATTAGTCAAAGTTACATGGTGTAATTAGATTCATTCTCTCTCTGTATGTGTGCGTGTGTGTGTGTGTGTGTGTGTGTGTGTGTGTGTGTAGATTGGATTGGATTGTATCAATTTTTGAAAATCAAATCCAAAATTCTATTCGATCCATTAAAAAACTCTTGGTTTTTCAAATTTGGTATTTGTTTAGTTTTCAATATTTCTAATTGGTTTTTTTCGATTTTTGTTAGATTAGACATTTTTTATGGGACAAAGACCATGAGTGTCCTCCAACCCATTGGGTCAGAGACTAATCTTGCTCATTATGTGTGGTTGTCACTACCGCAAGTGAATTTTGCACACGGTGCGAATTGAACATAGACTCTCATGTTAAATAGATTGTTCCCACATTTGTGATGTAATGAGGCCTTATACCATTGCGCCAGCCCTTTGGGTTAGATTGGATCAGTTTATGAACTCTCCTAAATTATGCATTGATAGTCTATAGATTTTTTATACTGTCAACCCATCACAGGATGCCATATTTTTAGAAAATTTGAATCACAAGATGACAGTGTATAACAATTAAACTCTTTTTTAATGTCGTTTATGGTTTAAAAATATTTTTTAATAATATGCAGCACTATATTTTTCATAATGCATGATTGAGTGGTTTTAATAAATTACAAGTGTAATTAAATTTAAATTAAGTGGATATAATTAATTAATTAATTATGATGTAATGATTTGTAGTTTTTATATATGTTTATATTTATGTTTATGCTTAAACCATATTTTATGTATGATTAGTTGGTTTTTAGAGTGTTTAGGCCTAGGTGAGTAAGCCTTGAGTGATTGGAATGAAGTGAGTGAATTTAGTGAGTTGTATGAGATGAAATGGGAAGAGTCACAAACCTTCCCAAAATCCTTGCACAATCTGAACCAACCTCATAATCACACCTTGTTTTTTCTTCTTCCCCAAGAAGGCTCTCTCCTTGAAAGCTTTGATCCTTGATTTACCTTGTTCAAGAGAACACCTTTCTTTCTCCTTTTTTTTTTTGTTTGTGGCTTGTACAATGGTAAGAATCCTCTTCCCCTTCCATTTGTTGTTCCATTTTCATTTCCCTTCATAAAGCACCCACGGGGGTTCATGAAAGTGCTCATTTTTGGGGTTTTCATGTTGTTTTTTGTTGTTGATGGATTTTCGTTGTGTGGTGGTTGGCGGGTAGTGGAAGAGCTCTCATCTTGGATACAAAGCCCTCTCCTTTTTCCCTTTTTCCTCTCAAGGTAAGGGAAGCTAACTTTGTTCTTGTTCTTGTTTTCTGTTGTCTTGTGATGTATTGGAATGCTTATTATGTATTGTGTTGGTAGTTTAATGTTGAGATATTTGGTTTTGAGATTTGGGTGTTGATTTGATGATATGAATGAATATAAATGATATTTGATTGTTGGGAATTTCTTATGCATGTTTGAATTCGCTATGATGTTGTTCACCTAATGTGGGATGGTATTAGATCTAAAAAAGTTGGAGTTTTTGCGTGAAATTCATATTCACAGCTTCTTTGAATCATTTTAGTCAATTATATTGTTCTCTAATCGATTAAATGAGCTCTAAGGGTTGGATTTTGGTTTAGCCTGCACAAGTAATCGATTATGTGGCCTCGTAATCAATTACTTTATATTTCAAGGGTTTTAATTTAATGAAGGTTTGCAAATAATCAATTATTTGTTTTGATAATCAAGTATTTATATGAATAAAAGTCCCATGGTACATTTATGCTAGATTTAATCGATTATAGTGTGTCATAATTGATAAAATGTAACAAACATCAATCTTTGAGTGAGTGTCAGGAAAAGTTATTCTCAAGAATGTTGTAGCCCTAGATGTTAGCTAACTAATGGCTTTGGTTTGACTTAAAATTATTGTGTATAACTCTTGAAATGATATCATTAGTGAACAAAGGTCAAGTTGTAGGTAATAAGTAAAAGTTTCATATAGATTGTAATTTTATATTATGCTTCCAAACTAGCCTTTAAGTAAACATAAAAGTTGGAGATAATCTTTTTAGCTTTCAAATTAAACAAGAATAAACTTATTTGAGTTAGTATATCTTTAATTTTCATGTTTATAAGCTATGAATGTTATAGACAGATAATAGAAAATGAGAGAAATAGTAACTCAAAAACTAATGAGATATTTGGATAACCTTAAACATGAAGTCAAAAGTTGTTATAATGTTGGAGTGATGCATAATTATAATTATAATGATTTTATTGATCTATGATCTTATTGTTGAGAATATTATATTGATGTTGAGATAATTATGTTCATTGATGAATGTCTTGAGTTGTGTTGGTTGATTTCTTAATGGTGTTATGAGTATCATTTGATGGGGTGAATGTGTTGATATTTATGAGATGATGATAATCTTGTCTTGTAACCATCCTTATATCTTGGAAGGGTTAGCTATATCCTTTGGAAACATTTTTTTGTTGTTGAAAAATGGTATACTTGGGACAATGAGTTTCATGTTAGAACTCTGTCTCACTAAAGAAACTCAGGGATCTCACCAAGAGAGGTATCTTTCTAAGTACCACCCCTACGTTTTAACTTTGAATGACATGTCGGTTGCGGAGTGTTAAGAACTACTTCCTAAAAGGGTTAGTGATACTTTTAGTGTATATGAGGTAAATTGTTTTTTATGGTGAAACTTGGGTCATTGAGACAGACCTTTGAGTTAGATGGTGGGTATGATTGTGTCGTACGAGGTTGTCGGTGGTGGCTAACAGTGAAATGACCTATAAAATGGATGAGTAAGCGAACTCCTAGATAAATTAAGGTCTTTGCAAACATTGTCAAGGTAAGCCACTACCCACACTCATCCATTTTCAATAAAACTACACTTTTTCCGTAGGGTTAATTCGAGTTTTCTTGAATGGTCATATCATAAAGTGCAATTATGTTAAGGGATGCTCTTGGGTTAATCACTCAAAAGGTGGAATATCCATATAGGAGAGTTTGTCATTAGTGTGTATGATTGATGTACATGGTGGAGATAATTGAGGGCTCATGATGATGATGGTGAAGTATGATGTTGATTCTTGAATTGTTTCATGATGATTGAATGAGAGATGCCCTATTTTATGTGAGTTGAATGTTATTAGTTTATTTAGTGTCAAATTACATGATTTAAAGATGATAGAGCCTATGTGGATGTTAATTGCTAAAGTTTTTAAATTATTTTAAGTATGTTTACTTTTTGTAAGCTTATCCTTGTGTGTGTGAGATGTGATTGTGACTGTGATTATTTCAAATTTTGTGTTCCTGGGAGTAGATGATTAGGAGGTGGATCCTTCCTTTGAAGGCATCGTGGATGGATATGCTTAAACATAAAGATGGGTCTTCTTGTGTTTTCTTTATTAGTTTTATGTGCAGTGTTGACCAACTTAGGTGCTTAAGTTTATCTCTTTGTTAGTCGTCTTATACGACTAACTTTTGTATAGAAAACATTTTCCAAAACTTGTATAGTTCCCCAATTTATAGTTATTTTGTAGTGATTATTGTAAATAAATCTTGTTTTATGGTTAAAGTTGTCTCTAGAATATGTTCATTGGATTTAATGATGAAATATGTGCAATTTCAGGTGAAAATGAGGCTAAGTCATGAACTGCTAAAAGTGACAGTTGAGCTTAGCTCATCAGTGGGCTAAGCGCGCATCCACCACTAAGCGCAGCTTCAGCGCGACAGAAGAATCTGGTAGGGCATCATCATCAAGGCCGCGCACTAAGCGTAGCAGGTGTCTTCAGCTAGGCTCAGCGCAAGACTGACGCTAAGCCCAAACCCACTTACTCGCGTTAAGCGCGAGGGTGGCGCTAAGCGCAACGTCGCGAATTCAAAGCCTATTTTGTGCAAAATTAGGGCAGACAACGCCCAAGGCACAAAATTCCACAGCACACCACAATGCCTATTTCGGGAAAAGAGCTCTGGAGGAAGCAAGAGGAGCAGCTTTTGCAGAGGAGCCTAGGTTTTGTAAGCTTATTATTGTTAGGGTTTCTTTTGTAATGGCTGGCTAAACACCCTAGTTGGGGATTTCTAATGAACAGCTGATGTAAATACTTGATATCTAATTGATTGTGTTTTCTGTGTTCAATGCTTAATGTTTGTATGCTTTTGGTCTGATCATCCATTTGAGTGCATAGTTACGTGACTTTAGCATTGGGAAATGTACTGTTGCCTTAGAACTTGATTGAAGCAGGATTGAAACTTAGTCTTACAAGAGGGATCTGCGGATTAAGTTTTGGTTTTAATTATGTTGTTACAATAATGCTGTTTAGTCTAGGCCTAGTCTTACAAGAGGAATCTACGGACGAAACTCAGTTTAAGTTAGTCTAAACCTAAGAGGGTTGTCTAAATTGGGCCTAGTCCAACAAGAGAGATCTGAGGACGAAGCTTGTATTGATTCTGTCTGACGAGGGATCAAGGTTTAGTAATTTAGGCTACAACATAGAACACAAGAGCATGATTGATTAGAGAAATATATTTTTATGCATCAGCTTGTTTGTTTGAAAGACCCAACATTTCTACCTATTGTTGTCACTTTTACTTACCTTGCATTTTATAGTTTTTAGCATAAAGGTTTAGTTTAAATTCTGTTTGAAATTATCAATCATACATGTTCTCTCAACAATGCTTCATTTCTGAACTTAACTCAGGCTAACATTAGTTCCCTGTGTTCGATACTCGGATTCATCCGTTTTAATTTTAAAATACTTGACGATCTGGTGCGCTTTCCGGCAAATCGGGTTTCCCTTAAATATATTTGTACGAAGAAAAAGTGGAACAAAAAGTAACCGCAGGGGAAATCCAACAAAGTATTTATGGCGCCGTTGTCGGGGAACTAAGCTGTTATTTTTGCTTTCTTTGATTTATTGATTCTTTTGACTAACATAGTAGTTATAGCACATTCATTGTTCTTTTGAACTGGATAACTGCTATTATGTTTTCTTGTATGCAAAGAAGATCTACTGCAGGTGATTTGATCCCCATTGATTTGGAGATTAACGCCACTTGTAGAAGGTGTAATCAAGAGAGAATTAGAAAAATTTTGCAGGATTTAGAAGCAGCAACAATTCCAGAGGAAGAACCTCAATCTTCTGAGGCATCTTTTAGTTTTCCTATTACAGGACATTCTCATTTAGATCCTATCGAAGACCACATCATGGATGAAGAGCCAAGAAGAGTCACCCTGGAAGATTATTCAAGTTCTAATGTGCCACAATTTTTCACCAGCATTGCACAACTAGAAGTTCAAGCCCAAACCATTACATATCCACCATCATTGATTCAATTGATTCAAAATAATTTGTTTCATGGATTACCAAATGAAGACCCATATGCACACCTAGCCACTTACATTGAAATATGCAATACTATTAGGCTAGTTGGTGTACTTGAAGATGCAATCTAATTGAGCTTGTTTTCATTCTCACTGTCTGGAGAAGCTAAGTGGTGGCTTCATTCATTTAAAGGAAATAGTCTTAAGACATGGGATCAGGTTGTGGAGAAATTTCTCAAGAAATATTTACCTGAGTCTAAGACTGTAGAAGACAAAGCCGCCATCTCTTCTTTTCACCAATTTCTCGATGAATCTTTAATTTGAGTAAGGCTTTGGAAAGATTCTGTGGTTTATTGAGAAAAACCCCCACTCATGGATACTCAGAACCGATATAGCTCAACATTTTTATAGATGTGTGTTGAGTTGTTTTGAAGTGGATGCTTTTAGCTTTTGACTTTTGTGTTTAAGAATTTTCATAAATAAATTAATTATAGAGTTTTATAAATAAATTAAAATAAAATCTTTCACTTCATTAGTTTTAGCATTAGGTTATTACACAACATAGGACCTAAAAAATTCTTATACTATTAATAAGTTTATTTATTTATTATTGCTAGTTTAGGTTATAAATTTTAGTGTAATAATTAGGTTTTTAGTCTTTTACGTTTTCTTATGTCATTTTAATAAATTTATTGTCCATGCAATGATTAGTCATTATTATTATTTTTCAATTTTATTTTTTATAATTATATTGATATTAGTCATTATTTAAAAGAATAATATAATGCAACTATATTAATATTAATTTCCATTTTAATAAATTTTTAAATATATTTATTTTGACATTTTTTATTTATTAAATATTTTTATGTAATTTATTTTAATTTATAAATATACTTTTGATTGGACTATACAAGTAGTTTTAAATAAAACTAAAACTAAAAAAAAAATAGTCAAACAACTTTTAGCTAAAAAAAATGAAAATTAACATACGATTTATACTTATTTTTTAAGTTCTTATTTTTAACTTTAACTGAAAGATGACTTTTAAGTTAAAAATAAGTTGAGTTAAACACACAATATTCGGTCCAACTCTCTTAAAACTTATTAATTTAATTTTATATAAAATTATAAAATATGTGTCACAAAATGAACAACACATAATTCTATAAGATAAATAGTACGTATAAAAATGATTTAGTTTAAAAAAAATGCTAACCTGAATTTATAGTAAGGAAATGAATAAAATTTAAATATATAATTTTATAAGACATAAAGATAAAAATTTAAAATAAAAGTTAAACAATTACATTAAACTATATAACAACCTAAAAGATTTTGTGATAGATCACGAAGTTTCTAACATGTCCCTTGTGTTAACTCAGTGGAATCATCCCCTAATTTCACCTTTAACAGTAAAGAAAAGTATCAGATGGGGATGAATTCCATGTCAATTTCCAGATATATTAAATAATGCCAACTAATGGAGACAAACATGAACCATGAACTAACATGTTAAAGTTAAATCCCACAGTTCCCTCTCCAAGTGAAACTCTGATTTTAGTGGTCTGCGTCTGACGAGTTCAGAGACTGAGTTAACTGGTATAACGACCCAATGAAGAAGTAGAAGTGTAGAACAACCAAGGAAACGAGAAATAGTTATTTAGATTCCTTGTCCATTTTGCTTTTGTTCTTTTTAGGCTTTTTAAGTTCAAGTTTGGTAATCAGACTGATTATTATATAACATTTTAGATAATATATACTTGATGACTAACTTTTTCTTGACGCGTCTTTTATTTTTAAAAGGAAAAATCAAGCTAAACAAATTTTCACAATTTTAAGTAAGAATAAATTTGTTTTCGAAATAAAAAAAAGTAACACTACTACAAAAGCATGATTTAACGTTGTTAAATCTAAGTGGATTTTCGAAAAAATGATGTAGAAAAAGAAGCGGTGACATTTTTTAAATTAAGTTCAACTTTTTTAGAACAGTTATATAAAAATCATCTTTGAAAGCAAGTGTTCAAAGACGGTTTTAAAAACCCGTCTTTGAAATCAAGGTTCAAGTACGGTTTTTGAAAAATCGTCTTTGAAAATCCTTTCCATTAATCAATGAAATTTCATTTCCCTTTTCCTTGCCCTCGCAATCTCTCGCAACGCAACAACTTTCTTGCCCTTACCTTTCGTGTGCTCTCTCAGTGTCTCACAATGCAGCAACAGTCTCTCTCACCCTTCCCTTTCTCTCTCCCAGTCGAGCCCCAAAGCTTATCTAGCCTCAAGGAGGTTGTGAACTCCAAGCCCAAGAAGAAGAAAGGAACTTACTCGTGACTTGTGCGACCCCGACGGCGGTTTCGACCATGACCAACGCCTTCAGCCAGTTGTGTTCTTTCGAATATGCTGTTGATATGTGTTGTTAGTTTATGGTTGCCAGGGTGCATCCCTTCCATGTTCTTAGGATCAACAAAATGCTAGGTATTATTCTTTTGTGTATGCTTTTAACTCTAGGTATTATTCTTTTAAATTCTTGCTTAGGGGGTTCACCAAGTTTGGTCGTAATGATTATTTGAAGTTTAAGTCAGAGTACAAGATTATACCGGATGGTGGGAATGCCAAGGTAATGTGGACCTGCTTAACAATGCAATATACTATGATGGAAACTATATGTCACATAGATTTCATCATGCTGACGACATTTTTACTTGTTAACTTGCATCTTGGGGAATGCATTGAACTGTGTTTCTCAATGAAATTTGCCATTTGTCTTCAATTGGTACCTTTTGTTGGTTACTATTAGTTTGTGTAATTGTCCTTCTAAAATCACATATTCTGTTTTGTGATTTTGCAACTTCTTGGGTGCCATGGACCATTGGCTAACCACCAACCAAGAAGAGCTTGTTTGTCTAGTGATACTGCATAGTGTGTTTGTTACTAAGAAATATTAGACTTTGGATCAAATTTTGAGTTTACTATCTTTGTCTGCACATTATTTTGTTCACTTGTTAGAGAAACTGAATGTGTTGTGTTTATTTTCTATTTCCATTTTTTTGCAACTGAATGACAATGACATATTTTCCCTAGTTATTTTGCATTGTAATTTGTGGTTTTTGTTTTTGTGACACCCTCTACCCCAACATATATATATATATAAAAGAAATAAGAGATCAAATTTAATTAAATTTTTTTGAAATACATTTAAATACAAGTCTTTCAAAAGGGTAAAAGGCTCACATTCACTTTTCTAACACCATAATAAAACTTGTTCAAATAATTAATAAATTATTTCGGCTTAAAACAAGGTTGTCCAAAACCTCATACAATTAATATAGCAACTTATACCCTAATGTCACATCCTATCTGAGCATTGTGTCCCAATGTCCTTCAGCACAAGGTTCCTTAAAGTAATTCACCTAGTCATCTGCTCCTCCGAACACAAAGTTCAAGATCATCACAGGATCCAAACACAAACAACAGAGGGAGTGAGTTATCACATTCCTAACTAATAGAGAAAAATAAGACAATGTATAGGTATAAATATTATATAACAAAATACAATTTACTTGAGCATAACTCACGTTATTTCACCACACGTCTCATTCGTTTTCACAACATTCGCATACTCAATAGTCAAAACACCATATCATCAAATCAATCAATATAGAACAATACACAAGCGTTATGCAGTAGATACACTAAGACTCAATCCTATATGCAATGTGGTATCATGTCAGTGAAAAACCTCGTCAGACGCCTAGGAGTACATGACAAGACAAACCACACACTAGCAAGTCAAGTCACTCTCACTAGGTAATATCATAGGGACTTATGGTCGTGTGATTGTACAATTCATAATTCACAACTTAATGCACACAACATCTCAATGCACATATATATCTCAATCATATACATACTCAATTTATCACATACACTTGATCTCAATCACAACGGTATAATTTCAATTTAACACGTTATCACATCTCATGAATCATACACACTTTACCATGAACTATGCAATACATACAATTACTCAATTGTTTTCAAAGTCATTTTAACCCATCGGGTTCCCACAGTAAATCTCATCACAATACTCATCGCGATAAACTCGTCGCCCTTAAAGGGTCTTACAGTTGTGTGATTGCACAATTCATAACTCACAACACAATACACATATCAATATACATGTATTTCATCATTTATCACATGTACAATTCACCACATACTCACAATTTGAATCATCATTTCATATCCTCAACATAACAATTTATACAAAAGACTATCACAACTTGGGGAGTAAAACCGCTCAAATAATATTACACAATTATATCAAAATCATAGGTCAAAATATACAAATATCAAGAGCACAATTTATCAAACAATTCTCATTAGAACATCAATATTTTATTTATAATCATAAAGGAAAAATTGCAATTTAATAAACATCCCAAAATAAAATCCAAATTTAATCCTCTAAGGATTCCTACACATGTTCTCACTAACCCCCAATTGTGAATAACTCATCCCTTACCTCTAAGCGGGTTCATGTGTCTTCCTACAGCAATAGAGACATCTCTGACAAGTTCCTGAGATTCCTCTGGTTGCTCTGATAGGGGTTCCCAAACGTTAGAAAAAATGAGAAGGGATTGAAGCCTCCATTTGTACTATCTTCATGTGATTCCTTTTTCTCCCTACAAGAATATTATCTCTCAAATCCCAACGGTTAACATGTGTGAAATTGAATTTGAAACAACATATCCAAAGTTTACTACAATCCAATGGTTAACGAATCCAGGATCGTAGTTTTACCGAGACATTTTTGAGTTTCTGCGAGAAAATAAAAGGCTACAATGCAAAGGGTATTCCTCTAAGCTTAGAAATTATTTTGAAATTCCTAACGGTGAGAATTCTCGCAATTGGATTGCAAACCGGGTACTCAAATTTCAGGACAATCCAACGGTGAATAAGTCTGAGATCGTCATTTTTTTTAGACATGTTTGGTGATCTGCGGGAAAAGAGAGGTTGAGAAGAGAAAACGAAATTGAGAGGCAGAGGAGACGGCTGTGGAGTCAGTTTGAAAACTGACCTAACATTTTTCTATTTATAGCTAGGGGTATTCACGACCTATTATTTACTCTATTTATTTATTTATATTATTTTATAAAAAAAAGAAATTTTATTTTATTCTCCATCAAATGAATAATAAAATATCATTTTTATGTTCTCTCAAACCATTATTTTAATTAATAAAATTATTTCCCCTTATTTATTTAATTATAAAACCTCATCATTTTTTTTTCTAAAACTCTACTTATTTACAAATAATAATCCTTTTTAAATTAGTTTACGAAAATTGAGATTTTACAATTCCACCCCCTTAAAAGAAGTTTCGTCCCTGAAACTTTGCCGAAAGATCGAGAAAAAGATATTACACATATAGTTCTCAATATCAAGTTGTGTGCCAAGTTAAAACTCCTTTCCATGACTTCGATCATAAGAGTCTTCTACACTTGACGATTAATCTGGTGATCCTCGTTCCCTCAATGATAGTGTTTCATGAGTTAAGTTTTATCGCAAGAGTGACATCTCAACGATAATAGAATGTGAATGACATACTATTTGGAGTAGAATAATATCATAGAAGACACTAATGGCAATTTGAAACGAACATACAAACACAAGGAGATGTGACTGATCACATGGTCGACTCTTTTTCGAACATCGGACGGTTCAAGAAAAATAATGAGTTTCGAGACTCTCATGCTCTACCAATTCTAGTCCACAAATGACTATCGAGAATACATGATTTAACTACCCTCATATCTAACCCTCTTCCCTTAACACGATCTTCCTTACTTAGGTATACTTGACTCATAACTCTCACTTAGGTTCAAGAAATTGTAACGATTCCACTCTAAGGTTGCCTACCTGATACTAACTGGTTGCTAATTAGATAAGCAATACAGTTTACTCCTCACTTTTGTAAGCTTGTTCACCTCAAGGTAATACTCATGTCACCCTATAAATTTGCACTTGAAGTTGAGGTGTCAACTGTTGTTTACAATGTCTAACTCTATAACTAGGACACTGGTCATACTAATGGTTTCTTACTCAAGCTTTGATTACTAAGCTAGTTCTAACAATTGAAACTAAACTCACAACAAGATTCTTGAGAATTTTACCCATCTATTTTATCTTGGATTCAACTGCAAAGATCCTCACAATGTATCAAACTAACGGTAATCTCTCCCAAAATATTATGGTGAACACCATGGTTACCTACTCTAAATCACGCATACGGTAAATCTTTTCATAAGTCTTAAGTTGTGAAGAAAACATTGAACACTATTTGTCCTCCTACAAGCACTCCTCTAAACTTAAAAATTATTTCAAATATTTTACTACTCCAATAAGGACCTACACGGCTAAGATATCACTCAACGGTTTATAGTGACAAACTTTTCTAGGAACTTATGGCTTACTCCTTACAAGGATCTCACCTGGAAATTTAAACTTACTTGAGTCATCTCCAACAAGAATTAAGGTTAGTTCAAGGAATCCTAAAATAATTTTTTGGTTCGACTACTAGTTAAGGGAATTTCATCTTAATCTTAGGTTTCCTCTCATCTCAAAAACAACTTCTTCCCAGGAAGGATTTAAAGTTATCTCTCACCTAAACGTGGCATACTCTAAGGGTTATCCTCATCTAACTAAAATGCATAACAAAACTCTTAGCACGAAACATGATTCCCAAGGGTTTATAGCAACCTTAAGATAAACTCTATAATCCAACTTAACTGGAAATTCACTAGGCACTAATCATCGAAACCACTACAAAGGCTAACTCAGGGTGGGAGATCCCGACCATGCATCCCACAAACACACAAAGGCATTGATCTTGTCAAGACATGACCAGGTACACGTAAAAGACCACAAAAGATACTAAGGTAGTCATCGGAGTATCCTCAGATTTTTTTCCATATTAAGGTAAAGAGAACTAAGATTTATCTCGCTAATCATACAACTAATATCAATAATCCTTTAGGTCACCTACCTTATGCAAGAACACTCACTCTTGAACCTTTCCATGCTTAGCAATTAACACCTTACTAACTACTTTACACTCTTCTTAAGGTTTCACACTAAACCTCTTAATTATCTTTCACAACTTTTCCAACTACTGTATGTTCTTAAACAACTCTATACCAAATATTTCTCAAGAACTATGGTTACAAGTTTCTATAGGTATTAAGCCCACAAGATTCTCAATCTCACACTTAGGTGGTAACTAAGCACATCCTCAAGGAACACAGGTACACGACTTACTAAGTTTGACTTTCATCTACAGGTAACTGTTAGACAAGTGGCCTCTGATATCTTAAGAAGGATGGTTGAATTAAGATATTGCAAACTATTTCCCCAATTAAAATCCTATTTTAATTTCAATGCAAGTTACAAGTTACCTTAAAAATGAACTCTTAAATAATGATTCAAATAAAACAATCTAGATTGAGAGTGCAAACTCAGATTTGAATATAAATGCAAAGCAATAATAAATAAAAGAGTTTAAGGGAAGAGAAAGTGCAAACTCAGATTTATACTGGTTCGGCCACACCCTTGTGCCTACGTCCAGTCCCCAAGCAACCCGCTTAAGAGTTTCACTATCTTGTAAAATCCCTTTACAAGTTCTGAACACACAAGGACAATCATTCCTTTGTGTTCAGATTTCTTTACAACAAGAGACTCTCGGTCTCTCAATCCCTTTTGAGAATTTAGAAAGAAGAGAAGAATAAATCTCTCTTGAAAGAGATAGATTGTACAATCTGAGCACTCAATTAATTCCTTATTGAATTGCAAGTGTATTAGCCAAGGAATTCTTAAGAGGATAAAATGTTTTTGCTCTTTGAGAGAATAAGACTTTTTGTTATGAAAAACTCTGAGCAAATTCGTGTTCCAAGTCACATATAAATAGACCTTTGGTGGCCATGTAAAAACCATTTGAAAAGATGTGACTCTTGAAAATAATTTTCTGAAAATCTCCTCTGGTAATCGATTAGAGGATTTGTGTAATCGATTACAGGTTTTAAAATTTGAATTAAAACGTTTATTAACTGCTGGTAATCGATTACCAATATTGTGTAATCGATTACACAATCTAAAATTTGAATTCAAATTTTAATAGCTGTTGTAAACCATTTTGGCCACTGGTAATCGATTACCAGAGAGTAAATCTCTTGAAAAAGCCTTTTTAACTTAAATTTCTTGGCCAAACCTTTTGCTATTTCAATTAGGATTTCCCTTCCTAAAATACTAGAGATCTTCTTGATGTTGTATCTTGTATTCTTGAATCATTGTCTTGAATTAAACTTGAGAAGCACATTTTCATCAAATCATCACGATCATCATCAAAACATCAAAGACAAAGTCAAAGTCTTTGCTTCTACAATCTCCCCTTTTCTTATGATGACAATTTAATTCCTGAAATCAAGATACAAGTAATGTATATACATGATGTATTGTGTTCACTCATTTCATACTCCCCTTATGTTTTGGAATTGACGATCACTTGATTTCTAAGCTTTTATACCACCCCATTTCTCTCCCCCTTTGGCAACATCAAAAATGCAAAGTGCGTGGTAATAACAATGCAATATCATTCATATAATTCAATAGAACATGAAAACACTAAGACCAAAAATAAACCAAACAGTCATAAGTTAACCAAAGAATCAAAACGTTCACCAACATAAGTACGAAGACCTCGTAACTCGGAAAGAACTTCAGTCATAAGGGCTGAATCATCTCGCAGAGGAGGAGGAGAAGGAGTACGCTCATCTTGTGGAGGAAGTGCATCTTTCTTCAGCCATTGACCATTCCGATCCTTATGGTATCCAAATGAAGTGACTGCACCAGCACCTATAGCAAAGGAACGCTTGACTTGAACAAAAGGTTCATCATTAAGCAGAATTTGAAAATGACGGAGAAATAGAGTGACCAATTGAGGGTAAGGGAGAGGTGCATTGGCCCGTAATGCCTTATGCATTCGGTACCGAACCAAGTGAGCCCAGTCGATCTGACGACCAGTAAGGAAAGCCCACATCAAAATCAAGTCCTCCTCAGAGGCTTAAGCCAAATTTGAAGACCGGGGAAGCAAAATTCTAACAATAATGTAGTGCATGATGCGATTATCAAAGGTCAATGATCCGGCCAGCAATCTACCGGTCATTTCAGCTTGGTGATTACAAACGATACGACGAGCATCATGACTAGAATAATCAAATTTCCAGTCATCAACAATGGTGCCCTCAAAAGGTGCACCTTGACTGGGTAATTTTGTCAAAGAAAATAACAAAGATTGATCAATGATCATGGAAATACCATGCACCTCAGAAGAAATAATGCTATCCTAAATTTTTAAATTGCTGTAAAAGACTTTAACAAGTTTAGGATAGTAAGGCAATTTTAAAGACATGAAATCAATCAATCCATAGTTTTGAAACACTTGATAACAGTCAAATGTCTCAACATTGAAGAAATCTATGTCTAGGTACTTAGGGTCAAGAATGATCCTAGAAGAAAATTGAGAAAGGTACCGTAGATGATGATCATCAGAAGAAAACAGAGTGGATGATCTTGGAGATGATAAGGAAGGATGGATAGGTGCTGTGGGTGCTTCAGATGGTCTGTGGCGGCGATGGCCAGCAGCAGCGGTGGTGGAGGATGATCCCTTTCGCTTCTTCAATGATTCTGTCATTTGATGATTTTTAGTGAATTTTAATCGGTGGAATCGAAAGAGAAGTGAAAATGAGGAAGATTGGGCTTTACGGGACGTGTTTTAGTGAAGAATTGAGGAAGATATGAGAGTTTGAAGATTAGGGATGAAGGAGGCACGAAGAAGAGAGTGTGTTTCGTAGGTATTTATAGATGTCGCAACCTACCCTTCGGCGGGAGGGCGACGCGTGACTCGCGGGATGCGTGTTCCACGAAAGGAATACGCGCGGAGTCGCCACCAACGTTTATTCGAGGAAAACGTCGGAAAAACCGGAAAAGACGCGATCTACGAACTTTTTAAGTGAAAGGTTCGGGAGTTGTATTTACGCACGGGGAAGGTATTAGCACCCCACACGTCCGTCCCAAGGGACGGCAGCCTTTAATCGAATGTGCAAACATGACTTTGATTTTTACGTTCCTTTTTATGTCCTTATATCCTTTTATACCCTTTTTATATTTTTCCCTTTTTTTGTGGTCGACAAGGGTGTTTCCCTTTGCTCCTACGTATTCCTCAATTTGGGATGAGAAAATCAGACATACGTAGTTCTTTTTTATCAAGTGATTCTTTTTTACTTTAAGAGGTGATCATTTTAAGGCGTTGGACCTTAAAAATGATCCATTTTACTTAGTGAGGAAATGAAATGACAAACTTCAAAAGCCTATTTTTTATGGACGAGCTTGACTAGGCGAATTTGATTTTAGCCTTTAGTTTCACTTTAGTTATTAATCAATTCGATTAAGAATGAGAAATCCCAAAGAGAAAACGTCCGATTGATTTTCCGCTTTATTTTACTAAAAGATGTCTTTTTGATTTTTATATTATTTTCTACCTCTTTTTGATTTCCAACGTGGTTACGGCACGACCGAACGGTCGGAATTTATTTTAACCGAAGTTAATGGATAATACAATTCAAATGTTCGGTGGAAATTTATTTTATTTTTAAGTTAAGCGAGAAATGACTTAAGTAAAATGGCTTAAGCACGTCAACAGGGGGTATAAAAAGTAAACAAAACGAGAATAAAAATGCACGAAACACAATGCGGACCACTACGGGTACATAGAATGAATCGAAAAGCTTGGTTCGAGGTACTTACCCGTTGAAGATCGAAGAACGATGAAGAACGAATGAAGAACGTCGAAGAACGGTTGAAACCTTTGCGAGATTCCTCACGGAAAACGTTACGGAAACATTTCGGAAGCGCCTCGGCTTAGATTTTCTTCACGGAAACAATTTTTCCAAGCAAATTCGAAAGAGAGAGAAGTGCCTAAGGGGCTGAACCCCTTCCTTCTTGCCTTCCTCCCCTATTTATAGCAAAATAGGGGAGGTGGTTGCCGCCCAGCTCGCCCAAGCGAGCTCAGCTCGCCCAGGCGAGCAGGGTTGCTTCCTCCAGAAGCAACCGCCTTCTGGAGGAATATTCCGGAGGGCCCAAGTGGGCCTGGGTGCTATTTGCACCCCCATTTTTACTAAGTACACCCCCTCTGCTGTTTTTTGGTGATTCTTTTTTCGTAAAGTTACGGAAACTTACGAATTTCGTAACGATACTTGTTTTCTTTCCGTAACGTTACGGAACCTTGCGGATTACATAATCATCCCCTTTTTGACTTACGGAATGTTACGGAACCTCACTTAATTATGCAACGATGCTTCCATTTGATTTCCGGTGTGTCACGGAAACTTACGGATTGTGCATCAATATTTTTTTGGTTTTTCGGCATGTCCTGGAATTTCACAAATTGCCTAATGATGGGTGCCAAGCACCTCACGAGGACCAAAGAATGGTCGCACGTCATCGAGCAAAGGTCCCCGGACGAAATTAGGGTATGACAAAATGCAAAACAAAGCCTTGCTTTTATAGACTCTTCATGTCTAGTCAAGACAACCATTAGAAGTGTTATGACTTTTAGAAAAACTTAAAAACCAATTTGAAAAAGTCAAAAACTATTTGAAGAGTTACATCTTTTGATTTTATGCAGAAATAATCACTGGTAATCGATTACCAAATCAGTGTAATCGATTACACAAAGCTTTTATGTGAAAGGATGTGACTCTTCACATTTGAATTTGAATTTCAACGTTCAAAGGCACTGGTAATCGATTACTAAAACATTGTAACTTGATTACAGTTTTTTGAAATTAATTGGAACATTGTAAATTCAATTTGAAAACTTTTTCAAAACAATTTTGCTACTGGTAATCGATTACCAGAGAGTAAAAACTCTTTGGTAAACATGTTTTGAGAAAAATCCTGTGCTACTCAATTTTTGAGAAAAACTTTTCATACTTATCTTGATTAATCCTTCTCTTGATTCTTGAATCTTGAGTCTTGAATCTTGATCTTGATTCTTGAGATCTTGAATCTTGATTCTTGACTCTAAACTTTCTTCTTGAGTCTTGAATTCTTCTTGATTCTTATCTTGAACTCTTGAATTGTTTTTGATTCACTTGAGTTGTTCTTTGATTGATCTTTGAGCTTTTTGTCATCACCTTTGTCATCATCTTTTGTTATCATCATTGTTATCATCAAAAAACCTTTGATTCACCATGAAGCTTTGCTTCTACAGAACGGTGAAGAACGATGAAGAATTTCCACATAATCACTTACGGAAGCATTACGGAAGCACTTCGAATCGATTTTTCTTCAGGAAAACGTGTTTTTTTGCCCAAAATAGTTTAAATTCATAGCTTACGGGTCATGAATATTTTTGAAACAGCCCCCACCCCTATTTATAGGGAAAAAGGGAGGTGCTTGCCGCCCAGAGGCTTCTTGAGGAAGCTTTCTAAGCGCACCGAATTACTAAGTTCACCCCGCTTTTCGTATTTTATGGAAAAGTTACGAAAGTGTTTTGGATTTGATTTTCATCTTTTTTTCTCTTCCCTTTCACCAATGTTAAGTGAAATATGTTTACCCAAGGTTTTCAGAAATTTTACGGAAGTATTACGGAAGCCCCGGAAACCATTTTTCAAAAACGTGGAGGAGCTTGCCGCCCAGTTGCTTCCTTCTTAAGCAACCCAACTTCCAAAATGTTGGCCTAGATTTTTAGAATTGCTATTTACACCCTTATCTTGATAAGCTCACCCCCCCATTTTGTGTTTTTGGCTGTTTTCTTTCTGAAATCTCACGAAACTTTATGGATTCCGTAACGACATCCATTTTCTTTCCAGAATATTGCGAAACTTTATGAATTACGCAACAATGCTCTTTTTGACTTCCAAAATGTTGCATAACTTTACGGATTACGCAACAATGCTTCTTTTTGACTTCCGAAATGTCGCGGAACTTTACGGATTACCTAACGATGGGTGTTAAGTACCTCGAGGCGGTCAAGCGAAGGTTGCATGCCACCAAACAATGGTCCCCGAACGAAATTAGGGTATGACACAAACAAATGGAAGTTTGGTAACCTATTGGCGGCTCCCAACACACTTCCAATGAAAGGCTTTTTTGTTACAAAATTTGAAAGCAATGAAGGTAAGTAAATTACCAATTACAAAATTAGAAAATAGCCCTCAATTTTGGTGGTTGTGCTCTCTTTGGTGATTCACTCAATTTGGAGTGCTTCTTAGTCATATAGCTCTTAAGGTGCTTGGCCCCTTGCTTCTTGACTCAAATTCTTCAAGGGATGGCACCAATCCTCCTTTCCAATTCCCTATATGGCAACTCACAAACAAGGAAACAAAGAGACAATCAATAACCAAAGACCAAAAAATGAAATGAAAGCTAAACTAATAGAGTTTTAACAAGACAAATTTTCAAGGATTATTCAACAATTAAAGCAATGAAAAGCACATAAAAGCAAGCTAGGACTCAAAGAGAAACGTAGAAGGGCTCTAGAGTAGAGTAAAAAAAACTAAAAAAAAGACTCAATAAACCTCTAGTTTTGGCACTTGTTTTCACAATAATTTTAAATTGAAATTTCAGAACTAATATTTGTATAAAATAGGTACCAATTATAGAACAAATTTGTAGCCAAACCAACAAGCACACTTCCCTTTCACTTTTTTTTCCTGGACACTAATTTTCTTGCCAACTTGTGTGATTTTTCTTATTTTTTCCTTTTATCCAAATCACTTGGTTCTTTTTTTCTAATTTTGGTTCAGATATCTTGAAAATTAATTAAGACTTTCAGCTCAACATTGACAGTACCAATTCTCAATAATTTTTACAATTTCGTATGTTCAAATTGCCAGCACCAGCAATTTCAACTTAGAAATCAAGAGTAGTGTTTATGTTGCTTAAGGCTTGGACAATTGCAATTTGTGTTTGCTTATGCTCAAATGTCTTGAATAACACAATTCAAGAGAGCTTAAGACTTATTTTGATTCACAAATCTAGCCACAACTCAGCACCACAACTCAATTTCTTCATAGGCATCATATAGGAAACTTAGAAAATAAAACAAAGTTCAACAACAAGACTACTTCAAGGAATTGATTTAGAACATGTTATGAACTAAATAACATGCATGAATTAGACTCAAAATTCAAAAGATAGGCTAAGAATGACAAGAATACATGAACAAATGTATCTAGAATCCAATCAACGAAATCAAAATTCAACACAAACTTAGAACATAATGTGACAATTATTATTACTAAACATGACTCTAAGAAAACATGGATTAAGTGATTTACACTTATATTTTTTTGTTTTTTTTTCAATCAATATTTTGGAAGAAAATTTAGATTCAAAGGTTCAGCACAAGAAGATTATGACTGAAAAATGATAGAACCTAAAATCAACACAAAAACATGATTCAAGAGTAGATCTATAAAATTTGAACCATAGAAATGCAAGAACAAGTGTAGATCTAAGATTTAATCGGTTTATTTTTTTTTTAATCTACTCTAAACAGAACCAAACCACAAAACAATGGAGGATATACATGGAGAATAAGATGAAGAACAAGGAATTAAAGTGAGTTGACCGAACCAAAAGATAGAGGAAGCAATTAAAGTGATCTAAATTTTGGAGCCAAAATTTTACCAATTATGATTAGTGAATTTTAGCTATGGTTCAACCCACTAATTCAAGATCAAGTCCAGGATTCTCCACTAAGTGTGCTTAGGTGTCATGAGGCATGTAATGCATGAAGGACATGCACAAAGTGTGACTATATGATGTGGGAATGAGGTGTAGCAAGCAAATGCTCACCTCCCCTTCTAAAATCTTAGCACCAGGTACTAGGTCTATGGAAAACTCTATCTCTCTCTCGGGTGGTACACCGGATATATCCTCAGGGAAGACTTCAGGGAACTCTCTGACAACAGGGAGGTCACACATGGAAACCTTTGTCTCTATTTCTAGGTTAGACAAGATCATGTACACTTGAGCATCTTCTTTTAAAGTTGTCACAACTTGGTTGGCAGAGATAAACATCATATCCTTACTGACTCCAGGACCATCAAACACCACAATTTTATCAAAATAGTTTAACAAGGCATGGTTTGAAGATAACCAGTCCATACCAAGAGTAACATCAATCTGGCTCAAAGGCAAACAAATCAGATCAATCAAGAAGGTTCTACCAGAAATTTCCACAGGACAATCCAAACACACCTTAGAAGTTAACACAGAACCACTAGTTGGAGTTTGATCGAGGCTGTACCTGAATCAAATAAACATTAAAATGCAGTAACAAGGAAGTGATCATAGGTCATTTCCCAATGAGCAATGATAAACCAAATGTTCATAACAGATAGTAGGAAAATAGTAACGAATTGGGGGGGGGGGGTTGTTTGCTTTTGTAAATTAAACAGCGAATAGATGCGAATTCAAAAATAGCAGAATTAAAACACGTTGCTTCCCCTTGATTCACAAGCAAGTCTCTTATCCTAGGTTACGAGAGTTTATCCTTTATCAATTCAACCACTTAATCCAACCCTAAATTAAATTACTAAGCGAAATTTAACATAAGGCATTCATTATGTGATTAAGCAACACATACACCAATTACTCATAAACAATCATTAAGCATGAACGTAAACTAAGCGCACAGACAATTAATCAAGCACTAAGCATGCATGAATTAATAGCAACAAATACAGAGTAATTGGTGAAGAGGAAAAACGGAGCAGAATTTAATAGTAATAATAGAACCTCAAAGAGAGTTGTGCTTGATCCTCAAGAGAAAACAACACTGGAGACTTAGCCTTCCATTAATCAATAGAGAACGAACTTTTATTGCTAAAATGAAAAGTAACAACTGGAATTGCAAAACAAAAAAGTGTCTAAAAGAAGAAGAAAAGCCTAAAACTAAAAACGAAAGAGGAGGGCTCAAACTAGAGCCTTGGTGCTATTATATATTTTCAGCCCCAAAGCTTACAAATCTGTTTTAAGTCCAAGCCCATAAATAAAATAAAATCTAGACAAGATAAGATAAGATTTGATAAAATAAAATCTAGATGAAATAAAATCTAAATAAGATAAGATAAGATAAGATCTAGATGAAATAATGTCTAGATTAGATAAAATCTAGATAAGATAAGATTTGATCTACATAAGATAAGATTTGATAAAATTGTCTGCTCTCTTCAAGTCCAAGCCCAATTCTGGATTCAAGCACAATTGCTTATAATTCTCCTAAAATTAAATTAAAAACACAAAATTAGTCCAATAGGCCCAAATGATAAAACTGCGTAATTAATTTGACAATTAAGACTAATCAGTAATTAAAATGGAGCAAAAAGGGTTAAGAAATAGGAGAAAATAATGGCACATCAAAACCCCCCATACTTAGCCTTTTGCACTCCTGGGCAAAATGAAACAATGAATAAAATCCAAGGGTATCAAAGAGAGACAAACAAAAAAATTTACATATTTCTCAATGAACATCAAGGAATGAAAGGAATGGGTAACATCTAACATGAAGAGATCCAAAGAGTCAAGACATTCGTGAAAATCATCCAAGTAACCCAATCATGGCAAAATAGTTAATCAGCTCAAGAATGAAAAGTGATAAAGCCTCACAAGATATACACTCTATCTCTCAAGTGTCTAGGCTACTATTTACCCTCAAAGCACCCATGAAAACCAACACCACATAAACTTGGCAAGATTCAAAAATTGACAATCAACCCATAAGCATAAGCACATGAGGATCAAAAGGTCTTTTAAGGTTGTAATGGGGCCAAGGACAAGGTAGGGAAAAATATGGAATAAGTAGCTAAATCCCAAAGGAATAGAGGAGCAATGGGAAATAAGTGGAAATTAAGCACAAGTAGTAAACCCAAACCCTCTAATATCAACAAAATCAACCAAGGCTCCCAAATCAAGTCCTCATAACAAGACCTCATTTATTCAACTTCACTTCTTTTCTTCTTTTTTTTTTTTGAACAGTACGAATTTGAAGATTAAAGCAAGAACTAGGCAATATACAGATACATCAAGCATGGCCAAAATAAAACATTAAGCATGGCCAAAAATTATATCTTTCAATGAAACATACCCCCCACACTTATTCCCAGCTTATTCCCAAAACAATTCCAAAGCTCCAAAATTCCTTAAGGGTAAGGTGATATCATGGTTTTTCCACTTAAGGCTTGTAATGAGCTTCAAAACAAAGAAAGGGGAACATAGGCTCAAAGGGGCTATCAAAGGAATTAATTCAAGATAAGTCCATTTGGCTAGAAGCTTATAAGAACAAAATTGCCTAAATCATTTCCAAATATGCATGTGAATTAGGAAGCATCAACAAGAATCAAGCCAAAACTATTGTGCAAGCAATCAATGGGGCCAAACACACCAAAAGATTATGATGATGGATGGCTCAAATTCTCACAAAGGTAAACTTATCACTTTCAAATTGATCTTTCAAAACTATCATGACATGTAGAGGAAAAACAAGGATTTCAAATCACAAAATGTCAAAAGACTTTTATTTTTAGAACAATTACCCATTTCTTGAGCATATCCTATAATTCAAAGAAAAATATGCAAAGTTATACATGCAAACAAAATTGACCTAAAATATTAAACTAGAAACCCAACAAAACTAACAAAATTAACAAAACTAGCAAAACCAAAACCAAAGAACACTCCCCCCCATACTTAAACAACACATTGTCCTCAATGTAGCACAAGTAAAAGATTAAAAGCAATTAAACCATCAAATAGAATCGGACAAATGTAGTAAAAGTAAAGGAGGAGATAGGAAAAGAAAAACTCCCTAAGTCATGGTGGAAAAGAAGTAAGCTGAAGTAAAGAGATCTTTTGAGCAAGGACAACCCCCAATGTGTAATTGGATGCATCGCACATTAGCTCAAATGGGGCTGTCCAATCAGGTGCCTCCTTTTGCAACAAGTTTGATAGTGGAAGGGCTACCTTGCTAAAATCTCTTATAAAGCGCCTATAGAATCCTGCATGACCAAGAAAAGATTGCACCTCTCGCACGCAAGAGGGGTAAGGCAATTGTGAAATAACAGAAATTTTTGCAGGATCTACTTCAATGCTCTTATTGAAAATAATGTGGCCTAAAACTATACCTTGTTCAACCATAAAATGACATTTTTCAAAATTTAGAACAAGGTTAGTTTCAGTACATCTATTCAAAACGTTTTCCTGACTATCCAAACAAACATCAAAAGAGGATCCATATACAGTGAAATCATCCATAAACACCTCTATGCAATTTTCTAAAAAATCACTAAAAATACTAATCATGCACCGCTGGAAGGTACCAGGGGGCATTGCATAGGCCGAAAGGCATCCTCCTATAGGCAAAAGTGCCGAAGGGGCAGGTGAATGTGGCTTTTTCCTGATCCTCAGGAGCAATAGTGATTTGCATATAAACAGAAAAACCATCAAGGAAACAATAGTGAGATTTACCTGCCAGGCGTTCAAGCATTTGGTTAATGAATGGCAGGGGAAACTTTTACTATCATCCAAGTAAGCATATTTTAAATTTGATGGCAGAGGCTTCAATTCTGGTGTGGGCAGCTGGATAGTGGTAGAAAGAGATGGTTTCTTAGCCTGTACCTCATAAAGAAAGTCAGAAGTATGTGTACTTCCTAAAACATGGTTAGTTCTATCTGACTTTATAAAATCAATCTCAAGAGGTAAAACATCAAACGTGTAATCAATATCAAAATCAGATTCACTCTCAGCATCAAATTCATACATATGATCAAGTACAAATTCAGATTCAATGCATGAAGAGTGATAGGCATGCAGATTAGAATGAAGATCAGTCATGTATTCATCAAAAATATGGTCAATTATTTCAACACGAAATACATAAAGATCTTCAGATGGGTGTTTCATAGCATCAAGAATATTAAAATGAACAGTTATATCACCAAACTCCATAGATAGTGTGCCTACATATACATCTATCTTAGTTCTAGCAGTTTTCATAAAAGGTCTCCCTAAAATGATGAGAACTAATACTTTAGAAAATCCCTCCTCCATATTCAAAATATAAAAATCAACAGGGAAAATCAGTTCACCAACTCTAAGTAAGACATCCTCTATGAAACCAGCTGGATAGGCAACACTTCTATTAGCTAAATGAATTACCACATCAGTTGACTGCAAGGGACCAAGAGATAGAGAATTAAAAATAGACAGAGGCATCACACTAACAGAAGCTCCTAAATCTAGCATGGCATTGTCAAACTTACTGTTCCCTATAATACAAGGTATGCTGAATGTACCTGGATCTTTACATTTTTCAGGGATTTGGGGAACAGATTTACCAATCAATGCGGAGACATTTCTGCCCATACTAATTCTTTCACTTCCTTTAAGCTTCCGCTTATTAGTGCACAGCTCCTTCAAGAATTTAGCATATCTTGGAATTCGCTTTACTGCATCCAGCAGAGATATGTTTACTTCTACCTTCCTAAATGTTTCCAAGATCTCCTTCTCTGTCTCTTCCATTTTTTTGTTGGAAATTGCTCTTGGAGGGAATGGAAGAGGGATATGCTGCTTCTCTTTAGAGTCACCTACATAGAAACTGTTAGGTAACTTACTCTTTACATTTTCATTTTTGGCATCATCTTTTTCTGGAGTAGAGTGAGGTTGGGCAGGTTCCTTTGGTGGTTGAGGTTCTTGACACTGCTTTCCCGATCTCAATGTAATGGCACTCATATTTTTTGGATTCTGGACAGATTGAGAAGGTAATCTGTCAGAATTCTGGGACTGTTGTTGATTTAACTGTGTAGCCAATTGTCCTATCTGACTAGTTAAGCTCTGAATGGAAGCTCTGGTCTCTTTTGAAACTGCATGTTCTGCATAGTCATTTGTCTCACAAGTTCTTCAAGGGAAGGTTGTGGAGGAGCCTCAACTATTTGCTATTTCTGGGGCTGTTGCTGTTGTTGCTGCTGGATTGGTGGAGGAACGTATGGTCTGCTTGGGCCAGTAGCATTTTGAAAATAAGGCTGTTGTTGTTGCTGCTGCTGTTGTGAAGGATTCGACCATCTAAGGTTGGGATGATTCCTCCATCCGAGATTGTACCTGTTGGAGAGGTCATAATTATTTTGCTGTGGCTGATTTTGCTGCTGAGGTTGAGGAGGTCTGTTGTAGATGTTTCCAGCATAAGCTTCAGGCTGTTCAATTGCTTCAGATTATTGCACAGAAGGGCAAAGGTCTGTGTGGTGGTTGGCAGAGGAGCATAAATCATAGAGTCTGGCGACAGGTGCAGATTTTTTATTCATGGCCAGTTGGGTTACTAGGTTAACCAAGGCATCTAGTTTACCTTCAAGCTTCTTAGTCTCGCCTGATGAGGATGAATTTGTGGCTACTTCATGCACTCTTCTAATAACAATAGCATTACTTCTGGCACTAAATTGCTGGGAGTTGGAAACCATTTTCTCAATTAAATTTCTGGCTTCAGTAGGGGTCATGTCTCCAAGGGCTCCACCACTGGTAACATCTATCATACTTCTCTCCATGTTATTGAGTCCTTCATAAAATATTGGAGGAGAAGCTGCTCAGAAATCTGGTGGTGAGGGCAACTAGCACATAATTTTTTAAATCTCTTCCAGTATTCATATAGGCTCTCTCCACTGAGCTGCCTAATGCCTGAAATATCCTTTCTGATGGCCGTGGTCCTGGAAGTACGAAACTTTTTTTCTAAGAATACTCTCTTGAGGTCATCCCAGCTCGTGATGGACCTTGGAGCAAGGTAATATAACCAGTCCTTTGCCAATCCCTCTAAAGAATGTGGAAAGGCCTTCAGAAATATGTGATCCTCCTGGACATCTAGTGGTTTCATGGTGGAGCAGACAATATAAAATTCTTTCAGATGCTTGTGTGGGTCTTCACCTGCAAGGCCATGAAACTTTGGAAGCAAATGGATCAGTCCAGTTTTAAGAACATATGGGACATTCTCATCAGGGTATTGGATGCATAAGCTTTCGTAGGTGAAATCAGGTGCAGCCATTTCCCTTAGAGTCCTCTCACGGGGTGGAGGTTGTGCCATGTTCTTAGAATGTGCAAAATCAGAATGCTCAAAATCACCAATAACAAAATGCTCAGGTTGCTCAAAAGGTACTAAATGTTGTCTAACTAATCTATGAAATGTCCTATCTATCTCAGGATCAAAGGGTTGTAAGATGGATTGCCTCTAGTCATACATTACATTCAACATGCAAAACTAGTTGGCTTCTTATGCAAGTAACAGTGTAGGTTTGAACTACAGCTACCATTAAATGATATCCAAATGACTTGAAATTTTGTGAGCAACCTTATAAAATGATGAGAAGACAGCACAGAAAATTTCAAATGAAAATTCAAAGTCTAACTATATAAGCTAAAAATGATAAGTTAAGAAAAATAAGAGAATAATACTTGGAAAATAAAAAACTTTTGACAGAATTGCAATTTTTGGAAGAAGGAGACCTCAGCCGGCCTACAGCGACTATTATCGCATGGGAAATTATTTTTCTACCCCAAATACATATATAATAATAGTCATTCTGATACCCGGAGCAAAAGTTATGGCCGTTTGAAGTTGTGACAAAAATCAAATTTGCTACTTTTTTGGAACTTTCACATCTGACCAAACTAAGGGCTCCAGCTATTTTTCCCACAAAATATGGATCAAAAGAAGTGACCACAAAAAAAATCAGCCAAAAATAACAACTCCAGTTCAACAAAAGTGGTTGCTAAATCCGTCGCAAAGCACTATTCACAGCAAACACCAGAACTGAAACAGGGGAAGCGCTGAACAACAAAACTAAAATAGAACACACACACTAAACAAAATAACAAGGTACTAAACAGCACTAACACAATACTAAAACAACACTAACACAAGAATTAAACACTAACACGACACTAGCTATTATGAACCTTTGGACACTGCTCCCCGGCAACGGCGCCAAATTTGATCGAGGCCGTACCCGAATCAAATAAACATTAAAATGTAGTAACTAGGAAGTGATCCTAGGTCGTTTCCCAATGAGCAATGATAAACCAAATGTTCATAACAGATAGTAGGAAATAGTAACAAATTGGGGGGGGGGGGGAGGTTGTTTGTTTTTGTAAATTAAATAGCGAGTAAAATTGAATTAGAAAAATATCAGAATTAAAATATGTTGTTTCCCCTTGATTCACAAGCAAGTCTCTTATCCTAGGTTGCGAGAATTTATCCTTTATCAGTTTAACCACTTAATCCAACCCTAAATTAAATTACTAAGCGAAATTTAACATAAGGCATTCATTATGTGATTAAGCAACACATACACCAATTACTCATAAACGATCATTAAGCATGAACGTAAATTAAGCACAGAGACAATTAATCAAGCACTAAACATGCATGAATTAATAGCAACAAATTTAGAGTAATTAGTGAAGAGGAAAAACTGAACAAAATTTAACAGTAATAATAAAACCTCAAAGAGAACTGCGCTTGATCCTCAAGAGAAAGCAACGCTGGGGACTTAGCCTTCCATTAATCAATAGATAATGAACTTATAAATTGAAGAACGGAATTTTATTGCTACTGGAATTGCAAAACGAAAAAAATGTCTCAAAGAAAAACCTAAAACTAAAAAACAAAAATAGGAGAAAGAGAAGAGAGGGACAAGAGGGGGCTAAACTAGAACCTTGGTGCTATTATATAGTTTTCCAGCCCCAAAGCTTACAAATCTGTTTTAAATCCAAGCCCATAAATAAAATAAAATCAAATATATATAAGATAAGATAAGATAAGATCTAGATGAAATAATATCTAGATGAGATCAAATCTAAATAATATCTAGATAAGATAAGATAAGATCTAATTTTGTAGAATAAAATAGTCTGCCCTCTTCAAGTCCAAGCCCAATTCTGGATTCAAGCCCAATGCTTCATTAATTCCTGAAATTAGATTAAAAACATCAAATTAGCTGAATGGGCCCAAATAATAAAACTGCCTAATTAATTTGACAATTAAGACTAATCAACACTTAAAATGGTGCGAAAAAGGGTTAAGAAATAGGAGAAAATAATGGCACATCAGTAGTCTTCTGAAGGCGAGGACGCGTAGTCCTCTGAAAGTGAGGGCGTGTAGCCCTCTGAAGGTGAGGACGTGTAGTCCTCTGAAGGTGAGGACGTGTAGTCTTCAAGGCGAGGACGTGTAGTCTTCTTAAGGTGAGGGCGTGTAGCCCTCTAAAGGTGAGGACGTGTAGTCCTCAAGGCGAGGACGTGTAGTCCTCAAGGCGAGGACGTGTAGTCCTCAGAAGGTGAGGGCGTGTAGCCCTCTGAAGGTGAGGACCTATAGCCCTCTAAAGGCGAGGGCATGTAGCCTTCTGAAGTTAAGGACGTGTAGTCCTCAAGGGTCCACCATTATGAGAAAGCAAGAGATTGACTCATTGAGAGGGCCAGTCATTCCAAATTCAAAATGATTGGACAGTAGATGTAGGAAATCTATGTAGTTAACATGATTTTTTGGGATCCAGATGCATGTAACCTTTATCTTGAAATGTGGTAAATGCGGACTTCGTATGCAACAATGCGATGTAATGGAAAGTTGTACAATGCTCATGACATTTTTTCCCTATTTTGTGATTCTAATTTTGATTTGATTTTTTCGGATAACACAGATTGACTGTCCTTTTGAAAGAGGTGATAATTCATGCAACCTCATCCTATCCTTTGCAAATCTCTCTGGGAACTCCCTCAGAGTGTATGTTCTGTTTGATTTAAACACTTAACCATTTTGGAGTGATGGCAATGGAGTCATTTGACATTTAATCAATCCATTGAAAACCCAGAGTTTGTCACCCTCTTTTCATTTAAAAACATCGACGGGTGAGAACTTTTTATCTTCCCTAGGTTTGCTCGAGGCTTATGCACAGTGCCCCTTATTGCCCCAGTGTAGGGCTTTGAGGTATCAACCTTGTCTTTTTTCATGACCTTGTTGCAAGGAAGAAATAGTGCAGGTTCTTAAAAATGATTTTTCAAGGACAAGAAACATTTGAAGGATTTTTTTTTCAATTGACAGATTAAGTCAAATGATTTCTATTTTTGATAACTCACATTCTCTCTCAAAAAAGACAAACTTTCAGGAATGATAAAATGAGGTCACATGAATGTCTGTACTTTATTTGAGACACAGCCAATCAAATGTTTTTTTTCTTTTATTTTGAAACTTATTGTTTTGAACTTTACTCGTCGTTTTACGGCACCCTCACCAAATGTGTAGCACGAGTAATTTCTGATTGAACAGTCTTGGAAGTCCAAACTCAGGAGTGCAGGTCGCTAGAGCCAAACAAACCAATGGCTTGCGCCCACATTCCAGTGGAAGCAAAGATCTAATTACGAGAGGATGAGGGACAAAGATGTCAAATTTATCCATTTTATTTAGCATTGTAGCTGTGGTTTACAATAATGGCATAAACTTGAAAATCCTGATGAGTCATTAGAGACATCTAACAACAGCTTTCAAAATTGCCCCATGTGTGGTGTTGCTTGTCAATGTTAGGATTCACAAGCGATTCTCCTCAAATTTCAGCCAGCTTGCATTAATTAGACTTTGCACCTTATGCTTCAAGGTCATATAGTGCTCAATGGAATGTCCTGGAACTCCTCCATGATATGCAAATGTTGCGTTCGAGTCATATCCTTAGAAAAATGGAGGTTGAGGAACCTTGGCTGGGGTTATAGCAACCATTGAATTATCAAGTAGATATAGGAGCAAGTTAGCATATGACACCGGAATTTGGGGTGAATCCTACAGGCTTTTTGCTGCAAAATTCCTTTTTGGTTGGTGTTTTGGTTTGTGCTAAAGGTGGTGTTCATCATTGCAAGTGCGGTAGACCGACTTTGTGGTTGATTTAGGGATGGCCTTTGTGGATTATTGGGTGAGAGGGACTGTTATTGGCTGAGTAATGACATTGTTGGGCTGATGGGAAATTTGACCGTGTAGGAATGGCAGTCATAGAAAGGGTTTCTCCCTCATTCTCATCCTCTTCATTTGCCCCAGCTTTCTCACTCATCAAAGTAGGATGATCAAATTTGCCTCTTTTCAGACCCACTTCGATCCTTTTTCCGGCGAAGACCAAATTCGCAAAGCTTGAAGGTGCATACCCCACCATTTTTTCATAGTAAAACACTGGTAATGTGTCTACTATTATTGTGATAATCTCTTTCTCGGTCATTAGAGGTGCCACTTGAGCTGCCAGGTCTCTCCACCTTTGGGCGTATTCTTTGAAAGATTCATGCCCCTTTTTGCACATGTTCTATAGTTGCATCCTATCCGGACCCATATCAGAATTATACTGATACTGCCTAACGAAGGCAACCATTAGGTCCTTCCAAGAATCAACTCGGGAAGGTTCCAAGTTAGTGTACCAGGTAACAGCTACCCCAATAAGACTTTCTTGGAAGAAATATATCAACAGTTCCTCATCTTTTGCGTATGCCCCTATCTTCCGACAATACATCTTTAGATGGTTCTTGGGGCAAGTAGTCCCCTTGTACTTGTCAAAGTCTGGCACCTTGAACTTGGGAGAGGTGATGATATTGGGTACTAGGAACAAATTTTCTAGGTTAACAAAGGCATAATCTTCGCCTCCTTCAATGGCCCTGAGCCTTTCCTCTAGATGATCCAACTTTCCCATTTCTGCCATAGCATGAGGGTTTTTAACCGTTGTGGAATGTGAGGGGTGTGGTTGTGGGTGATACTGAGGGCCCTCCAAAGTGTTTTGCAGGGGTATACCACCAATTGCTTGCCCTTCAGTGGCATATCCGAGGCAAGGCTCAATGTCTGCTAGATTGTGGTGGGGCATTTCATGTGTCTCCCCCATGGGTTGAGAGACATGTGCATTATCAGTTTGAGGTTGTCAGCTTTCAATGAGTATGGGAGCAGAGTTATTGACATCCTCACTGGGAGTGTATGCCACATTGGGTGGTGTATAGTTGGGAGGCAAGCCATATGGTGGGAAGGCGTGCTTGTTTTGAATTTGCACATAATAGGGGCCGCTCATACTTCTCAAATCTTTGCCTACCATAGCTGAGGTTGGATGATTCATTCGGTTGAGGCCAGATGGGGGCATCGGGTTCACCTTAGCAACAGCGCTGGTAGCGGCAACTGCAACCGCATTTGCTTCCATTATGTTCTTCATGCTTATCATGGCCTTCATCATTGTGGCCATTTTCTCTTTCATGGCCTCCATGTTGGCCTTCATCTGCTTTTGCACCTCCTCTACTTCACCCATTACTCTAGCTCTAGCACGGGTTCGGTAAGGGCACTGTAAAGCATGTTCTTTCCTTTTGATAACAATGATTAAGTTCATTTTTTTCAAGGAAAGAATGCAATGAGCAATGCAACCAATGAAAGGCATGGATGTATGCGAATGATGCACAGTTGAAGTATTGCGAATTTTTACGCAAGACATAGGGTTGAATCAATTTAGATTTTCAACATGGTCCATGACATCTTTGTCAAGGTGAAACTGGAAGTAACATGGACATCAACAATCCTAAATGTGTTTGGCAGTAGACAAAGGAACGATGTAACTTGATCCATCTTTTGCCCCAATTTTTGCATGATGGTTACTTCCATACTTCAAATTGACTTTATGAACCTTTTTCATAAAAGCATGAGCTTGGTTCAACCCCATAACCCAAGGAATGGCAATTTCAATTGCCAATAATTTGACAACATTTCACAGAGATGAATGACTCGAGCATACTTAAGCTATGTATGGCAAATGTAATTATGAAATTGAGATGCCCGAAGAAACATCTTAGTTAACCATGCATTAGGTACCATGTTCAATCATTTTGTTTTTAAGTGAAATGGGTTTATGATCCCAACATGGTTGGCTCATGGAACCGAACATATGCAACTAAGAATGCAGCGTGAATTTTCATGCTTCCTTTTTGTTTTTGTTTTGCAGAGGAAAATGCAAGGATCATGCATGAGTAAACATGAAAACAAATGGTATGCAAAAACATGTTAGATGCAGATGCATGGTGATGAAGTGACTTATGCAAAATGCAATGCATGAATATGGTAAGTGACAAATGCAGGAACGATATGTCCATTACGATGCCATGAAGAGATGCTTATGCGGTGCATGATATGAATGCATTTACGGACACGAGAGACCGAAAAATCATATCTTCTTACTTGCGCATTTGGGGACGCAATGCCCCATGTGTACAGTTAAGAAGGTGATATGGACCTTCCAGCTTCCCGTGACAAAAGACGAGACCAACATACAATGCATGCGTGACGACATGATGCAGATGCGCAAAAGTGCAACAGGGGGATGTACACAACATGGGCATATCCTCAAATAATCATACAGCAAAGGCGTATATGACATTTAGGTTATATGCATGGCAGTGTTTAAAACGCACGCAGCGTGTTCGCTTCGTGCCCCTATTTTAGGGACCTAAACGGGAGGAACTAAAAGGCTTTTAGTGATAATTCCCAAGGTGGTCATATCTCTCTTAATGGTTTCTAGAGGTATCATCCCCTTCGAAAAACATATTGCGGCAGTAGGGACTACCAGCAACAATATGTTATCAAAGAGAAAAACTCTAGATGAGGCTTCGCTATTATCAAGCAAGTCGGAGACCCAGCATGACCACATATTCACCTCCACTCCTTATGTTCCCATGGACCCGGGAATAAGGCCCCTTTTCAACTCACCGTGTGTCCAAATAGTGTTGGTGTTTGTGTGCATCAAATGAATAAATATCTATCTCATGCATACATTTCAAAAACACACTAAAAGCATCAAAGAGTTATATATAAGAACGTAAGAGAAATAAAAGGAAACTGACAAAAGAGGAAGTCATGATATTGCATGAGATTAGAAGACCTAACTCTCTAAAAAGTGTCCCTAGTGGAGTTTCCGACTGTCGCAACCTACCCTTTGGCGGGAGGGCGACGCGAGACTCACGGGTGCGTCTTCCATGGGAGAAAAATGCGCAGAGTCGCCACCAATGTTTATTTGAGGAAAACGTCGGAAAAACCGGAAAGGTGTGGTCTACGAACTTTAATCGTGAAAGGTTCGGGAGTTATTTTTACGCATGAGGAAGGTGTTAGCACCTCATGCGTCCGTCACAAGGGACGATAACCTTTAACCAAGTGTGCAATATCATGTCTTTGATTTGTTTTATTTTCCCTTTTTTACATTTTTATGTCTTTGTATGCCTTTTGTATTTTTTATCTTTTTGTAGTCGACAAGGGTGTTTACCTTGCTCCTACGTATCCTCAATGGAAATCAGACCTACGTAGTTCTTTTAGAACTAAACGTTGGTTAAGTTGTTTTGATCTTTTTCCGCAAGATCGATTTTAACCACACAAAATTCGTTCAAGGCATTGGACCATTAAACGATCTTTTGATTCTTTTGAAAGGAGAGAAACGTTAAGGCATTGGACCATTAACGATCTCTTGGGGTGGTCGACAAAAGTGGGGTTTTTGCTCCTACGTATCCTCAATTGCGATGAGGAAATCAGACCTATGTAGTTCTTGCAAAAGTGGTAAAGTTACATGTTGATTTTATGCTTTTGAACGGTCCATGTTAACCAATAAAAGCAAAGAGGATCGTTTAAGGCGTTGGACCTTAAAACGGTTTTTAGTGATTTTTGCGGACAAAGCTTGATTTGTGAGTTGATTTTAGCCTTAGTTTCACTTTGGTTATTAGTCAATTCATTCAAGGAAACTTCCAAAGAAAAACGTCCGATTGATTTTTTTGATTATTTTATTCAAAGATATTTTGATTATTTTATTATTATTTTACCTTTTTTTGGTTTAACTGAGGTTACAGCGTGAATGATCGGTTAGATTTTGCTTTAACAGTGATGAAACGACATTACAACACAAATGATCGGTTGAAATTCATTTTATCATTTATTAGGCGAGATAACGGCTTAAATAAACGGTTAAAGCACGTTAAAAACGGAAGAAAAGAAAATTGAAAGTAAGCGAAATGAAAGTGAAAGTACACAAAACAAGTAGGGACCACTAAGGGGGCATAGAATGAATTGAAAGATTCGATTTCGAGAACTTACCGGTTGAAGACCGAAGAACGACGAAGAATGAACGAAGAACGACGAAGAATGAACGAAGAACGGTGAAGAACATTGAAGAATTTCCACAGAATAGCTTATGGAAATGTCTTGGAAGCGTTACAGAAGCACTTTGACTCGATTTTTCTTCGCGGAAATGTGTTTTTTATCCAAAATAGCCAAAATGCATAGCTTAGGGGTCATGAACATTTTTGAAACATCCCTCCTCGCCTATTTATAGGGAAAAAGGGAGGTGCTTGCTACCCAGACGCTTCCTGAGAAAGATTTCTAAGCGCATCCCAATTACTAAGTTCACCCCCCTTTTTGTACTTTACGGAAAAGTTACGAAAGCCTTACGGAAGTGTTTGAGATTTGATTTTCATCTTTTTTTCTCTTCCCTTTCACCAATGTTAAGTGAAACATGTTTACCCAAGGTTTTCGGAAATTTTACGGAAGCATTACGGAAGCCACGGAAGCCCCGGAAACCATTTTTCAACAACGTGGAGGAGTTTGCCGCCCAGTTGCTTCCTCCTTAAGCAACCCAACTTCCAAAATGTTTTGGAAGGGCCTAGATTCAATTGCTATTTACACCCCTATCTTGATAAGTTCACCCTCCATTTTTGTGTTTTTGGTCGTTTTCTTTCCAAAATCTCACGAAACTATACGGATTCAACTGCGATGAGTGTTAAGCCTTCCGAAGTGATCAACAATGGTCCTCAGATGAAAATAGAGTGTAAAAATTTATTTACACACACCCCACTTTGCTAAATACACTCCCGTTTCGTGTTTTTGACTGATTTCTTCTTGAAACATCTCGGAACTTTACGGATTCTACAACGATGGGTGTTAAACATTTTGAGGTGGTCAAACGAAGGTCGCATGCCGACAAACAATGGTCCCCGGACGAAATTAGGGTATGACAACAAGTCTTGGGATGAGTACCTTCCTTATATGGAGTTTTCCTATAACCAGGGGGTCCATAGAAGTACCAGGCAGTCACCTTTTGTAGTTGTCTATGGGTTCAATCCTCTCACACCTTTGGACCTAATTCCCCTTCCACTTGACACTTCTTTTATGCATAAAGAAGGTGTATCTAGGTCAGAGTTTGTGAAGAAATTACATGAGAGGGTTAAGAACCAAATAGAGAACCAAATAAAGGTGTATGCAACTAAAGGCAATAGAGGGAGGAAGAAGTTGGTGCTTAATGAAGGCGATTGGATTTGGCTCCATCTTAGGAAGGATAGATTTCCTACTAAGAGAAAGTCCAAACCTAGCCCAAGAGGTGATGGCCCTTTTCATATCTTGGAGAGGATCAATAACAATGCTTATAGGCTAGACCTCCCAAAGGAGTATAGAGTTAGCAACACCTTTAACATTACTGATTTGGTTCCTTTTGCAAGTGTAGTTGATTCAGATGATGAGGGGTTTGCAGATTTCAAGACAAATCCTCTTCCAGAGGGAGGGGACGATGCAATCCTCCCAAGGAGGGGACCCATCACCAGAGCCATGGCTAGGAGACTCCAGGAAGATTGGGCCAGAGATGCAGGAAAAGGCCCTAGGGTTCTCATGAGCCTTAGGGTAGGTTTTGGGCTCATGGGCTAAGTACGAGCCCACTTATCTTTGTACATATTAGATTAGGGTTTCATTATTTTTTGGGCCTTGTATTTAGGGTTCCATAGTGTAGGGAGGGTACCCCACAAATTTAGGGTACACTAGTAATGTAGGATTTTGCTGCCTTTGTATTTTAGGGCACCTAAAGTAGTTTTTGTATTAGGGATAATTTTGTAATTTCACATGCATTAAGTGCACTATTTGATGTGTGTTGGGAGATAAATTTAATTGAATTGGGAGAAGCCAAATCCAATTAAATTTTGGACCAGCCTAAGGGGGAGGTGAACATTTGCTTGCTACTGTTAAACAAGTGGTCTCAGATATCTTAAGAGGGGGGGGAGGGGGTTGAATTAAGATATTACAAACTATTTCCCCAATTAAAAATTCTACTTTGATTTTAATGCAAGTTCCAAGTTCCCTTAAAGATGAATTTCTAAATGATGATTCAAATTAAACAATTTGAATGTAAATGTTAAGCAACAATAAATAAAAGAGTTTAAGGGAAGAGAAAGTGCAAACACAGTTTTTATAGTGGTTCAGCAAAGTCCGTTGCCTACGTCCAGTCCCCAAGAAACCCGCTTGGGAGTTCCACTATCTCTCAAATCCTTTACACTTTCTGAAACACACAAGGACAACCCTTCCTTTGTGTTCAAATGATTTACAACAAGAGACTCTCAGTCTCTTAGCCCTTTGATTAGAAAAAGAAGAAGAAGAAGATGATCTCTCTTGAAAGAGATCGATGTTTACAATGAAGCACTCAATTCCTTATTGAATAACACAAGTGTTTGGCCAAGGAATGTTGGATGATAAGTTATTTTTGTTTGAGAGGATTATGCCTTTTGAGAACAGGGAAAACTCTGAGAGAATTTCATGCCCAAGTCACATATATATAGGCCTTTGATGGTCATTCAAAATTTAAATGAAAAGATGTGACTGCTGGGAATTATTTTCGAAAATCCTTAATGGTAATTGATTACTATAATGGTGTAATCGATTACACAGTTACTTCTAAAGAGTTATGTCTCTTCACATTTGAAATTTGAATTTTTAAATACTGGTAATCGATTACACAACTTCCACTTCCAGTAACTTCCACTTCCAACTTCCATTTTCAACTTTCAACTTCCAATAACTTTCACTTCCAACTTCAACTTCCAGTAACTTCCACTTCCAACTTCCATTTTCAACTTTCAACTTCCAATAACTTCCACTTCCAACTTCCAACTTTCAACTTTGAAATTTAAATTCAAATTTCATAGGGCTGTTTTAAAACGTTCCAAATCACTGGTAATCGATTACAAGCCATGTGTAATCGATTACATACTTTCTAAAACATATTAAAACATTTAAAAGCGTTTAAAAACAATTTAAATCAAATCCTTTGGCCAAACCTTTTGATGTTTCAACTTGGAAGATTCTAGAGGTTTGCTTGATCATATATCTTGGATTTCTTGGATTGAATAAAACTTGAGAAGTGTGTTCCTTTAGCATCATCAAAACATCTTCTTGAAGCCTTGCTTCTACAGCTACACCCCATTGCCACATCATATAGTCACACTTTGTGTATGTCCTTCATGCTTTACATGCCTTATGACACCTAAGCACACTTAGTGGAGAATCTTGGATTTGATCTTGGATTAGTGGCCTGAACCATAGTTGAAATTCACTAATAATAATTCCTTTCTTTTGGAGAATCTGTGAATCAAGTCTCTGCAATATTTTGATTGATTGATAAATATTCCATTCTTTGTTTGTGCTTTGATGATTATTGTTGATTAATTGTTGTTGATGATTGTTTTAGCACTTTTGATTGTGCTTGATGAATGTGGTTAACTTTATGATGCTTGTTTTTCAATGTCTATTTTTTTATCTTTGATTGTTGTTGATAATAGTTACAATGAGTGTGTAGGTTTTATGAGTAAAGAATAGTTATTTTTTATAGAAAAAGCTATGTCTTAGGGTCTGGTAATCAATTACCACTCCCTGTAATCGATTACCATAGAGCAGCAGACTGTAATCGATTACACAAGACTGTAATCGATGACCAGAAAGCCTGGTTAGTTACAGGATAAGCCTGTAATCGATTACCAGAGGCTGTCGATTACAGCTTGTCCCTGCCTATAAAAAGCTGCACTTTCTCTCTTTTTACGCAGAACCCTGTTCGACGACCGGCAAGTGTACCGGATCACGCAAGTTGTATAAAATGGTAAGAACTGAGTATCGAACTCTTGGGGAACTTGTTTTACTTGGTAAAACTGTGGTTTAGTAAATAAGCGTCTTGTTGTAAAAGGTTTGTGTGTAGTATGGACACGTGTGTAAACTAACTAATCAAAGGTAAATAAAAAGGTGAGTAGTGGTGGGTGCGAAAGCAGATGGTCAACGTGTTGGTCTTCCTACTGGGCGACTGATGCTGCTAAAGATGTTCTCTACCTAACAACGTTCCTGTGTTCTATGTTGTCTCCTGGACTGCTAAACCCCGATGTCTCGTGCATGTTTAGCCTAATCCTAATCAAGCATCATCCTCAGATCCCTCTTGTAGGACTAAACTTGACCAGAACTGCATTAAGACATACATACCAACAACTAGGTTACCGTACCCCGATCCCTCGTGAAAATACAATAAACTAGCCCCGTCCTATCAAGTTCTAAGGATCAAACCATTTCCTAATGTTGAATGACCCTAACTAAGCATGAATCTATGAGATCAAGGCAAAAGCATACTAAAATGAAGTACTAATAGCACAGAGAACACATGCAACATCATTAGATAGATATAAGAGTATTTACATCAAGTACCCCATAGGAAGAACCAACTAAGGATTTAGCCCTCCATAGCTGGGAAGCTTCTCTTACAAAGATGAAAAAAGAGAAAATGAAAGATTGGGAAGTACAATTGGTGAGGATGTCTCCTTCACCTGTAGAAACCTCACAATCACTCAAATTCTCATCCAATACTCTGCATGATAACTTCCTCTTCAATCGCTGCTGTCCCTCAGGATCTTCACACCAGAAGTTCTCTCTGCCACTCAGCCACTTAGATGAATGCTTCCAAGAATAGAGAAAACGCCAAAAATTGAGAACTCCCTTCCATTTCTGATTTCAGGCTTTAAATAGTGTTGCTGATTTTTTGTCGTTCGCTCAGCCACATTCTGGTTCGCTTACCCAAATTAAGTGACATTTGGCTTAGCACGCCTCTTCTTCGCTCAGCCTGGAGGTGCAAGTGGTGAACTTAGCAAGTTTGACTCTCGCTCAGCACACCTGTACAGGTCATCTTCTTCCAGGTTCTTCTATGCGCTCAGCCAATCATGTTGCGCCCAGAGAATTATGCGCTCAGCCAGAGGAGGATGGCTTAGCGAACTGCAAAAATCAAATTTCACCAAACTTGCTTATTTTACCTGAAATTGAAATGGAAAGGTTATTAAATACACAAAAGTGGGACACTAAGTACTTATTACCTAAATTTACCAAAAAGTACTTACAATACTAAAAAAAGAACTGTAAATGAAAGGAGTCGAATACAATTTACACAGCTTTTTTACACAAAAGTTAGTCATATTAACCGACTAACATACCCTCACAAAAGTTACACAAAAGAACTGTAAATTTACAGTTTTGTTTGTCCTCAAGCAAATAAAGAATAGCTCACTGGTCCCCAAGTGACAAAACATGCAATGATTATGTACCAATGTGTGTAACTCCCAAAATATCAGTTGCATGATAACAAATGAAACAAAAATGCCTTTATCAATTGCTTTTCACAAGGCATGCAGTTTTTCATAGAAAAGAACATGTTAGCAAGCAACACAACTAAATAAAGCTAGGTAGGAGACAAGTGTCATGGAAAGATGCTTAGCCGAAATCAAACAGTTTCTGTTTCACTCAAGCATAAGTGTTTAAGCTTTTTATCAATAACGACTAGCAAGAGGTCCAATCTTTGAACTTCATCTCATGTCATAAAGTCAGAAATGCATAAATTGAATCAGAAGGACTTTTATTGGCTTGTAATGAGGCTGGGCTACAAAAATATTAGTTTTTCTAGGAATCAAAGGCTTAAATTCTAAGAGAGCACAAATCCTAGACTTAACCAATTAGTCTTTTTAATATACTCAGCTTGCTCATTAGCCTTTCACTTGACTTGTTCTAACAACACACTCACTTATTTGAACTCTTTTCTTTTTTTTTGTATTTATTTATTTGTTGTGTGTGTTGTTGTTTCTTACCTTTAAACATTAACCATCAAACAGACTCCCCCAAATTTGGGGTGAAATTGTCCTAAACCAATGTGCCCTCTTAAAACCTAAGCAAGGTAAATAGGAATTTGATCGAGGCCGTACCCGAATCAAATAAACATGAAAATGCAGTAACTAGGAAGTGATCCTAGGTCGTTTCCCAACGAGCAGTGACAAGCCAAATGTTCATAATATACTTGCAGTAACAGTAACGATGGGGGGGGGTTTGGTTGTTTGGTAATTAAAGAGCAGAACAAATAAAATGGAATACGAAACTACTAATATTAAAAACGGGTTGTTTCCTCTGATTCAGAAGCCACTCTCTTATCCTGGGTTATGGAGAATTCGTCCCTAACAGTCAACCGCTTAATCCAACCCTATTTCAATTTACTAAGCGAAAATCAACTTAGGGTTTTCAATACGTGATTAGGCACCACATACACCAGTTAGCCCTTCGTCCATTAAGCATGAACGCAAGTTAGGCTCAGAGGCAATTAATCGAACACGAAGCGTGCACTGATTAATATTCACGAAATTGGGATAACTGGTGAAGGGAAAACTGCCAGGAAACCACATTACAAACGAAACCTCAAAGAGAGTTGGGCTTCGTCCTCAAAAGGAAACAACACCACAAAATCTAGCCTTCCATGGATTCAAACAGAAAACGCAAATGAAACATGAAGCAGAAACGTAAATGAACAAGAACGTAAATGAAAAGAAACGTAAATGAACAGAAACGTAAATGAACGTAGAAGAAGAAGCAAGAATGAACTCGTAATTAGAAGCAGAAAACGGAAATTTGCATTAAGAACGAAAACTGTAACAAGGGAACAGAAAAACGTGAAAACCTAAAACCAAAGCTCTGAATAATGAAAATAGCCTAGCAGAATAGAATGCCCTACACGAATCCCAAGGCAGCTATTTAAAAAGAGTCACTCAAAGTCACTGGGCCCTATTACAATACTCTGGTCCAAAACGAAATAAACACTGAACAACCTAAAATAAAATTGCGAAATTTCCTAATTAGAAATTAACTAAGGTAAGCGCTGCTTTATTTGCCCTCTTCAAGTCCACAACCAAAATCCGGATTAAGCCCAATGTTTCATTAATTCCTGAAATTAGATTAAAAACATCAAATTAGCTAAATGAGCCCAAATAATAAAACTGCCTAATTAATTGACAATTAAGACCAATCAAAAATTAAAATGGTGCAAAAAGGGTTTAGAAAATAGAAGAAAATGATGGCACATCAAAACCCCCCATACTTAGCCTTTTGCACTCCTGGGCAAAATGAAACAAAGAACAAAATCCAAGGATATCAAAGGGAGACAAACAAAAACATTCACATATTTCTCAATGAACATCAAGGAATGAAAGGAATGGGTAACATCTAACATAAGGAGATCCAAAAAGTCAAGACATTCATGAAAATCATCCAAGCAACCCAATCATGGCAAAATAGTTAATCAGCTCAAGAATGAAAAGTGATAAAGCCTCACAAGATATACACTCTATCTCTCAAGTGTCTAGGCTACTATTTACCCTCAAAGCACCCATGAAAGCAAACACCACATAAACTTGGCAAGATTCTAAAATTGACAATCAACCCATAAACACAAGCACATGAGGATCAAAAGGTCTTTTAAGGTTGTAATGGGGCCAAGGACAAGGTATGGAGAAATATGGAATAAGTGGCTAAATCCCAAAGGAATAGAGGAGCAAAGGGGAATAAGTGCATATTAAGAAAAAAATAAGAAAATAAAAAGAAGTAAAGATAAAAATTAAACATGAAGAGTAGAACCAAGAGTTTCATCATTCTTGTGCCATTTAAGATCTTATTCACTCAACTTTATTGCTTTTCTTTTTCTTTTTTCGAATTTTTTTTTTTAGATTTTTTTTTTACTCTTTAGCCTTTGAGAAACAACATTTCATTCAGCATGTCCAACATTTAACCAATATACAATGTACATCAAGTATGGCCCAAAATACATCATGAAGCATAGCAAACAAAACAAGTTGTCCAATGAACAAAAACCCCCCACACTTATTCCCAAAACAATTCCAAAGCTCCAAAATTCCTTAAGGATATGGTAATATCATGGTTTTTCACTTAAGGCTTGTAGTGAGCTTCAAAACAAGGAAAGGGAAACAAGGCTCAAAAGGGCTATCAAAGGAATTAATTCAAGGTAAGTCCATTTGGCTAGAAGCTTATAAGAACAAAATTGCCTTAATCATTTCCAAATATGCATGTGAATTAGGACGCATCAACAAGAATCAAGCCAAGGCTATTGTGCAAGCAATCAATGGGGCAAAACACACCAAATGATTATAATGATGGATGGCTCAAATTCTCACAAAGGTAAAATCATCACTTTCAAATTTAGTTTCAAAACTATCATGACATGTAGAGAAGAATCAAGGATTTCAAGTCACAAAATGTCAAGAACTTTTATTTTCAAAACAATTACCCATTTCTTGAACATATCCTATAATTCAAAGAAAAACATGCAAAGTCGTACGTGCACACGAAATTGACCCAAAATATTAAACTGAAAATCCGACGAAACTAACAACATTAACAAATTAACACAACTAACAAATTAACAAAACCAACAAAACTAGCAAAACCAAAGAACACTCCCCCCATACTTAAACAACACATTGTCCTCAATGTAGCACAATTAAAAGATTAAAAACAATTAAATCATCAAAGAGAATCAGACAAGTGTAATAAAAGCAAAGAAGGAGATAGGAAAAGAAAAACTCCCTAAGTCATGGTGGAGGAAGAGTAGGGTGGAGTAAGGAAGTCTCTTCCACCACTACGTCCACTAAAGAAGGGTTCGTGAGGAATGGCTTAAGTCGATGTCCGTTGACCTTGAAGCTCTTGTTTGTGGAGTCGCTTTTGATCTCAACTGTACCATAAGGAAAAACATTAGTAACAACAAAAGGACCAATCCACTTAGACCTCAACTTACCACTCATGAGTCCAAGCCTAGAATTATACAATAACACTTTTTGCCCAACCACGAAGTCTTTTTTAACTATCATGCTATCATGGAACTTCTTGGTCTTTTCTTTGTAGAACTTGGCATTCTCGTAGGCTTCTAGGCGGATTTCATCTAACTCACTCAGTTGCAACTTCCTTTCCTCGCCAACTTGATCCATAGAGAAGTTGCAAGTCTTCACTGCCCAGTATGTTTTGTGCTCAATTTCCACTGGAAGATGACATGCCTTTCCAAAGACAACCCGATAAGGAGACATTCCTATGGGTGCTTTGTAGGCAGTCCGATGTGCCCAGAGAGCATCATCAAGCCTGGTACTCCAATCTTTCCTGCTTGGCTGCACAATCTTCTCTAGAATTCTCTTGATTTCCCTATTAGAAATTTCTGCCTGTCCATTAGTCTGGGGGTGGTATGGTGTGGATACCCTGTGTACCACCCCGTACTTTTTAAGCAGGGCATGCATTGTCCTGTTGCAAAAATGGGTTCCTTGATCACTAACAATTGCTTTAGGTACTCCAAACCTGCAAAACAGATTAGACCTGACAAAGTCTGCGACAACTTTAGCATCATTAGTTCTAGTGGGCTTGGCTTCCACCCATTTTGAAACATAATCAACTGCAAGGAGAATATAAACATAACCAAAAGAGACAGGAAAAGGACCCATGAAATCTATACCCCAGACATCAAACACCTCACCGAATAGCATAGGTTGCTGAGGCATTTGTTGTCGCCATGTCAGTGTATTTCCTGCTCTCTGACACTGCTCACAAGTGCTGTAGATCTTCCACGCATCTTTAAAGATGGTGGGCCAATAAAAACCACAATCAAGCACTTTGCGAGCTGTCCTTTGAACACCCAGATGACCTCCCGGTGTGGAAGAATGACAGAACTGCAGGACTGAGTCAGTCTCATGATCTGGAATGCACCGTCTAATGACCTGATCACTGCACAATTTCCACACGTAGGGGTCATCCCAAATAAAATGCTTAGCATCACTTTTAATCTTATCTTTTTGGGCCTTAGATGCTAAGGGAGGAAAAACAGAGGCAACTAAATAATTGACAATGTTAGCAAACCAGGGAGTAGAAAGAGAGTCAGAAATACTATACAATATATACAAATGATCATCCGGGAAATCATCCCGAATAGGTGAATCTGCATCAGAGACACGTTCGATCCGACTCAAATGATCAGCAACTAGATTTTGTGCTCCGCTCCTATCACGGATCTCCAAGTCAAACTCTTGGAGCCAGAGCATCCATCGGATCAACCTAGGCTTAGAATCAGCCTTCTTCAACAAGTACTTTAGAGCTGCATGGTCAGTATAAACAATAATGCGAGTACCAAGCAAATAAGATCGAAATTTTTCAAGAGCAAAAACTATGGCTAGAAGCTCTTTCTCAATAGTAGTATAATTTGCTTGGGCAGCATCTAAAGTCCTAGAAGCATAATATATCACCCTGGGCAATTTATCAATTTTTGAGCAAGGACAGCCCCCAATGCATAATTTGATGCATGACACATAAGCTCAAAAGGGGCTGTCCAATCGGGTGCCTGGATGATGGGGGTGGTAGTCAACGCTCTTTTGAGGCAATCAAAAGCCTCTTTGCATTTGTCATTAAAGTCAAACTCCACCTCCTTTTGCAACAAGTTGGACAGTGGAAGGGCTACTTTGCTAAAATCCCTTATAAAGCGCCTGTAGAATCCTGCATGACCAAGAAAAGATCGCACCTCTCGCACACAAGAGGGGTAAGGCAATTGTGAAATAACAGAAATTTTTGCAGGATCTACTTCAATACCCTTATTGGAAATAATGTGGCCTAAAACTATACCTTGCTCAACCATAAAATGACATTTTTCAAAATTTAGAACAAGGTTAGTTTCAATGCATCAATTCAAAACTTTTTCCAAACTATTCAAACAACCATCAAAAGAGGATCCATATACAGTGAAATCATCCATAAACACCTCTATGCAATTTTCTAAAAAATCACTGAAAATACTAATCATGCACCGCTGGAAGGTACCAGGGGCATTGCACAGGCCGAAAGGCATCCTCCTATAAGCAAAAGTGTCGAAGGGGCAGGTGAATGTGGTCTTTTCCTGATCCTCAGGAGCAATAGTAATTTGCATATAACCAGAAAAACCATCAAGGAAACAGTAGTGGGATTTACCTGCCAGGCGTTCAAGCATCTGGTCAATGAATGGCAGGGGAAAATGGTCCTTTTTGGTAACCTGGTTCAGCCTTCTATAGTCAATGCAGACTCTCCAACTGTTCTGCACCCGAGTAGGAATCAGCTCCTCCTTCTCATTTCTGATCACTGTGAGGCCAGTCTTTTTCGGGACTACCTGGACGCGACTCACCCATTGGCTGTCGGAGATAGGATAAATGATTCCAGCTTGCAAAAGCTTGGTTATCTCCTTCTTCACTACATCAAGAATCACCGGGTTGAGTCTTCTCTGTGGCTGTCTTACTGGTTTAGCTCCATCCTCTAAATTTATTCGATGCATACATGTGGATGGGCTAATACCAGGAATGTCCGCCAGGGTCCAGCCTATAGCCTTCTTATGCTTCTTGAGAACTGACAACAACTTCTCCTCTTGCTCATCAGCAAGGGAGGCAGATATAATCACTGGAAAACTCTTGCTATCATCCAAGTAAGCGTATTTTAAATTTGATGGCAGAGGCTTCAATTCTGGTGTGGTCGGCTGGACAGTGGTAGAAGGAGATGGTTTCTCAGCCTTTACCTCATAAAGAAAGTCAGAGGTATGTGTACTTCCTGAAACATGGTTAGTCCTATCTGACTCTATAAAATCAATCTCAAGAGGTAAAACACCACCACCAGGCATGCAATCAATATCACTTTCAGATTCACTCTCAGCATCAAATTCAGACATATGATCAAATACAATTTCAGACTCAATGCATGAAGAGTGAGAGGCATGCAGATTAGAATAAAGATCAATCATGTATTCATCAACAACATGGTCAATTATTTCAGCACGAAATACAGAAAGATCTTCAGATGGGTATTTCATAGCATCCAGAATATTAAAATGAACAGTTATATCACCAAACTCCATGGACAGTGTGCCTGCATAAACATCTATCTTAGTTCTAGCAGTTTTCATAAAGGGTCTGCCTAGAATGATGGGAACTGATCCTTGAGAAAATCCATCTTCCATATTCAAGATATAAAAATCAACAGGGAAAATCAGTTCACCAACTCTAACTAAGACATCTTCTATGAAACCAACAGGATAGGCAACACTTCTATTAGCTAAATGAATTACCACATCAGTTGACTGCAAGGGACCTAGAGATAGAGAATTAAAAATCGACAGAGGCATAACACTAACAGAGGCTCCTAAATCTAGCATGGCATTGTCAAACTTACTATTCCCTATAATACAAGGTATGCTGAATGTACCTGGATCTTTGCATTTTTCAGGAATTTGAGGAACAGATTTACTAATCAATGCGGAGACATTTCTGCCCATGCTAATGCATTCACTTCCTTTAAGCTTCCGCTTATTAGTGCACAGCTCCTTCAAGAATTTGGCATATCTTGGAATTTGCTTTATTGCATCCAACAGAGGTATGTTTACCTCTACTTTTCTAAACGTTTCCAAGATCTCTTTCTCTGCCTCTTCCATTTTTTTGTTGGAAACTGCTCTTGGAGGGAATGGAAGAGGGGGAATGTGCTGCTTCTGCAAATCAGAATTACCTGTGGAAGAAGATTCACCTGCACAGAAATTGTTAGGTAGATTTTTGTCATCACCTTTTTCTGGAATAGAGTGAAGTTTGGCAGGTTCATTTGCAGATGAGGAAGGTGCTACGGGTTGAGGTCCTTGACACTGCTTTCCTGACCTCAATGAAATGGCACTGACATTTTTGGGATTTTGGACAGCTTGAGAAGGCAGCTTGTCAGAATTCTAGGACTATTGTTGATTCAATTGGGTAGCTAATTGTCCCATCTGATTGGTTAAGCTCTGAATGGAGGCTCTGGTCTCTTGCTGAAACTGCATGTTCTGCATAGTCATTTGCCTCACAAGTTCTTCGAGGGAAGGTTGTGGAGGGGCCTCAACTGTTGGCTGTTTCTGGGGTTGTTGCTGTTGTTGGATTGGTGGAGGAATGTATGGTCTGCTTGGGCCAACAGCATTTTGGAAGGAAGGAGCAGGCTGCTGTTGTTGTTGCTGAGGGCTGGACCATCTGAGGTTAGGGTGATTCCTTCATCCAGGGTTGTATCTGTTGCTGGAAAGGTCATAATTGCTCTGCTGTGGTTGATTTTGCTGCTGAGGTTGAGGAGGTCTATTGTAAATATTTGCAGCATAAGCTTCAGGTTGCTCAATTGCTCCAGGTTGCTGCATGGAAGGGCAAAGGTCTGTATGGTGGTCAGCAGAGGAGCACAAACCACAAACCCTTGCGACAGGTACAGATTTCTGATTCAAGGCCAGCTGGGTTACCAAGTTGACCAACACATCCAGTTTGCCTTCAAGCTTCTTAGTTTCTGATGATGCAGATGGGTTTGTAGCTACCTCATGCACTCCTCTAATGACTATGGCATCATTTCTGGCGCTAAACTGTTGGGAGTTGGAGGCCATCTTCTCAATTAAATTTCTGGCTTCAGCAGGGGTCATGTCTCCAAGGGCTCCACCACTGGCATCATCTATCATACTTCTCTCCATATTACTGAGTCCTTCATAAAAATATTGGAGAAGAAGCTATTCTGAAATCTGATGGTGGGGGCAACTGGCACATAGTTTCTTAAATCTCTCCCAGTACTCATACAGGCTCTCTCCACTGAGTTGTCTAATACCTGAGATATCCTTCCTGATGGTTGTGGTCCTGGAAGCAGGGAAAATTTTTTCTAAGAATACTCTCTTAAGGTCATCCCAGCTCGTGATGGACCTTGGAGCAAGGTAATACAGCCAGTCCTTTGCCACTCCTTCTAATGAATGAGGAAAAGCCTTCAGAAATATGTGATCCTCTTGGACATCTGGGGGTTTCATGGTGGAGCAGACAATGTGAAATTCTTTCAAATGTTTGTGCGGGTCTTCACCTGCAAGGCCATGAAACTTTGGAAGCAAATGAATCAGTCCAGTTTTAAGAACATATGGGACATCCTCATCAGGGTATTGGATGCATAAGCTTTCATAGGTGAAATCAGGTGCAGCCATTTCCCTTAGAGTCCTCTCACGAGGTGGAGGTTGTGCCATGTTCTCAGAATGTGCAAAATCAGAATGCTCAGAATCAGAATGCTCAAAATTATAATGCTCAAGATCAGGATGTTCAAAATCACCAATAACAGAATGCACAGATTCACCAGTTATGGAATGCTCAGAATGATCAAAAGGTATAAAATGATGCCTAACTAATCTATGAAATGTCCTATCTATCTCAGGATCAAAGGGTTGTAAGTCAGATGGATTGCCTCTAGTCATACACTACATTCAGCATGCACACAACTAGTTGCCTTGTCATGTAAATAAAGGTGTAGGTTTGAACTACAGCTACCCTCAAATGATATCCAAATGACTTGAAGTTTTGTGAGCAACCTTATAAAATGATGAGAAGATAGCACAAAAAATTTCAGACAAAAATTCAAAGTCTAACTATGAAAGCTAAAATTGGTAGGTTAAGAAAAATAAGTGAATAAAACTTGAAAAATAAAAAACTTTTGACAGAATCGCTTTTTTTGGATGATGTATGGCCGGCTGCCACGGCATAGGAAATTTTTTTCTACCCCAAATGCATATATAATAATTGCGATTCTGATAACCGGAGCAAAAGTTATGGCCGTTTGAAGTTTTGACAAACACAAAATTTGCTAGTTTTTTGGAACTTTCAAATCTGACCAAACTAAAGGCTCTAGCTATTTTTCCCACAAAATATGGATTAAAAGAAGTTACCACAAAAAAATTCAGCCAAAAATAACAACCCTAGCTACTAAAACAAAAAATCCCAAATAATTCAGCATGGGTGGTCGCTAAAATCCGTCTCTAATTAATTTCTACTACTACTCTGTTTTTCCGCAAGCTGATTTCTACTACTACTCTGTTTTCAAGCACAATCTTCACAGCAAAACACCCAAGACTGAAACAGGGGAAACGCTTAATGGGAAAACTGAAACAGAACACACATTAAACAAAATACCAGGACACTAAACAACACTAACACACATACTAACACAATACTAACAATTAAACATAAAACACGAAAGGATTAAACACACAACACTAGCTAGCTATTATGAACCTTTGGACACTGCTCCCCGGCAACGGCGCCAAATTTGATCGAGGCCGTACTCGAATCAAATAAACATGAAAATGCAGTAACTAGGAAGTGATCCTAGGTCGTTTCCCAACGAGCAGTGACAGGCCAAATGTTCATAATATACTTGCAGTAACAGTAACGATGGGGGGGGGGGTTGGTTGTTTGGTAATTAAAGAGCAGAACAAATAAAATGGAATACGAAACTACTAATATTAAAAACGGGTTGTTTCCTCTGATTCAGAAGCCACTCTCTTATCCTGGGTTATGGAGAATTCGTCCCTAACAGTCAACCGCTTAATCCAACCCTATTTCAATTTACTAAGCGAAAATCAACTTAGGGTTTTCAATACGTGATTAGGCACCACATACACCAGTTAGCCCTTCGTCCATTAAGCATGAACGCAAGTTAGGCTCAGAGGCAATTAATCGAACACGAAGCGTGCACTGATTAATATTCACGAAATTGGGATAACTGGTGAAGGGAAAACTGCCAGGAAACCACATTACAAACGAAACCTCAAAGAGAGTTGGGCTTCGTCCTCAAAAGGAAACAACACCAGAAAATCTAGCCTTCCATGGATTCAAACAGAAAACGCAAATGAAACATGAAACAGAAACGTAAATGAACAAGAACGTAAATGAAAAGAAACGTAAATGAACAGAAACGTAAATGAACGTAGAAGAAGAAGCAAGAATGAACTCGTAATTAGAAGCAGAAAACGGAAATTTGCATTAAGAACGAAAACTGTAACAAGGGAACAGAAAAACATGAAAACCTAAAACCAAAGCTCTGAATAATGAAAATAGCCTAGCAGAATAGAATGCCCTACACGAATCCCAAGGCAGCTATTTAAAAAGAGTCACTCAAAGTCACTGGGCCCTATTACAATACTCTGGCCCAAAACGAAATAAACACTAAACAACATAAAATAAAATTGCGAAATTTCCTAATTAGAAATTAACTAAGGTAAGCACTGCTTTATTTGCCCTCTTCAAGTCCACAACCAAAATCCGGATTAAGCCCAATGTTTCATTAATTCCTGAAATTAGATTAAAAACATCAAATTAGCTAAATGAGCCCAAATAATAAAACTGCCTAATTAATTGACAATTAAGACCAATCAAAAATTAAAATGGTGCAAAAAGGGTTTAGAAAATAGAAGAAAATGATGGCACATCAGAATTACAACTCAAGGCTCACGGTTCAATACAATTACAGTTTAGCTCAAAGATGGGTGAAAATGATATAATCATTGATAACAACTAAGCTTTTGGTCAAGTGGCTTGTATATACAACAATGGCCTTCATCATTTCCAATTCATACATTTCATTATAAATTTCAGAGATTGATGCAAAAATTAATACTCTATGCTAGTCGTTCTCTCAACAATTAAGTTCATACTCTCACCGGTTTATTATCAAGCTTTTCTTTCACAATCAACATGTCTACTGACTAACATTTCTAACTGTGAGCCTACTTTCTTGTTCTTTCTCATCTAACATACACACTTGCTCAACTCTTGATAAAAAAACACTCTTCATTTCAATCATGCATTCATTCTACAATCAATTCACAACACCAATTCCACAAAAAGATCAAGTGTTTGCACTGCATACTCAGAGAATCAAGTTAAGTTGTTCAGTATGCTTCAAAACATGCATACTAATTATCCACAGAAAGACAAATATATAATTATAAATATAAACCAAAATCACCAAAAACAATGTACTAAAACTATAATAATTATAATAATTTCCAAAAAGGAAAAATAAGGAATTTAGAATTCCTGTGACTAGTCCCGTGTGCCCTGTGTGTCCTGCATATCCTCCTCATCTGTCAGATGTAAAACTGGGGTAGCTGGAGGAGTGAATGACAGTCTCAGGACTAGCATGGTAGGGTCTTCTGGCATCTCCATGATGGGTGTAGGAGGATCTGCTACTTGCTGAGCAAAAGATAGGTCCATCCCTACTGAGAGTGGATCTTCTGGGGTCTGTGGTGTCCTTTTAGGAGTAGTAGCCTCTTGTCTCAACTGTGACTCACCTGCTTCAACAGTCTCATTGATCGAGGCCGTACCCGAATCAAATAAACATTAAAATGTAGTAACTAGGAAGTGATCCTAGGTCGTTTCCCAACGAGCAGTGACAAGCCAAATGTTCATAATATACTTGCAGTAACAGTAACAGTAACAATGGGGGGGGGGTTGTTTGCTTTTGTAAATTAAACAGCGAATATATGTGAATTAGAAAATATCAGAATTAAAACACGTTGCTTCCCCTTGATTCACAAGCAAGTCTCTTATCCTAGGTTACGAGAGTTTATCCTTTATCAGTTTAACCACTTAATCCAACCCTAAATTAAATTACTAAGCGAAATTCAACATAAGGCATTCATTATGTGATTAAGCATCACATACACCAATTACTCATAATCGATCATTAAGCATGAACGTAAATTAAGCGCAGAGACAATTAATCAAGCACTAAGCATGCATGAATTAAAAGCAACAAATTCAAAGTAATTAGTGAAGAGGAAAAAACTAAACAGAATTTAACAGTAATAATAGAACCTCAAAGAGAACTGTGCTTGATCCTCAAGGGAAAACAACGTTGCGGACTTAGCCTTCCATTAATCAAATAGAGAATGAAATTTTAATGATAAAACTAAAAGTCTGAACTGGAATTGTAAAAAAACGAAATTAAAAGAGAAAGAGAAGAGAGCCTAAAACTAAAAACGAAAAATAGAAGAGAGAGAGGAGAGAGAGAGTCTCCCGCGAGGGAGAGAGGGGGTCCCTAAACTAGAACCTTGGTGCTGTTATATAGTTTTTTCCAGCCCCAAAGCTTACAAATATGTTTTAAATCCAAGCCCATAAGTAAAATCAAATCAAATCTAGATAAGATAAGATAAGATAAGATCTAGATGAAATAATATCTAGATGAGATCAAATCTAAATAATATCTAGATAAGATAAGATCTAATTTTATAGAATAAATTAGTCTGCCCTCTTCAAGTCCAAGCCCAATTCTAGATTCAAGCCCAATGCTTCATTAATTCCTGAAATTAGATTAAAAACATCAAATTAGCTGAATGGGCCCAAATAATAAAACTGCCTAATTAATTGACAATTAAGACCAATCAATAATTAAAATGGTGCAAAAAGGGTTTAGAAAATAGAAGAAAATGATGGCACATCAAAACCCCCCATACTTAGCCTTTTGCACTCCTGGGCAAAATGAAACAAAGAACAAAATCCAAGGATATCAGAGGGAGACAAACAAAAACATTCACATATTTCTCAATGAACATCAAGGAATAAAAGGAATGGGTAACATCTAACATAAGGAGATCCAAAAAGTCAAGACATTCATGAAAATCATCCAAGCAACCCAATCATGGCAAAATAGTTAATCAGCTCAAGAATGAAAAGTGATAAAGCCTCACAAGATATACACTCTATCTCTCAAGTGTCTAGGCTACTATTTACCCTCAAAGCACCCATGAAAGCAAACACCACATAAACTTGGCAAGATTCTAAAATTGACAATCAACCCATAAACACAAGCACATGAGGATCAAAAGGTCTTTTAAGGTTGTAATGGGGCCAAGGACAAGGTATGGAGAAATATGGAATAAGTGGCTAAATCCCAAAGGAATAGAGGAGCAAAGGGGAATAAGTGCATATTAAGAAAAAAATAAGAAAATAAAAAGAAGTAAAGATAAAAATTAAACATGAAGAGTAGAACCAAGAGTTTCATCATTCTTGTGCCATTTAAGATCTTATTCACTCAACTTTATTGCTTTTCCTTTTTTTTTTTTTTTTTTTTTTTTTTTTTTTTTAGCCTTTGAGAAACAACATTTCATTCAGCATGTCCAACATTTAACCAATATACAATGTACATCAAGTATGGCCCAAAATACATCATGAAGCATAGCCAACAAAACAAGTTGTCCAATGAAACAAAAACCCCCCCACACTTATTCCCAAAACAATTCCAAAGCTCCAAAATTCCTTAAGGATATGGTAATATCATGGTTTTTCACTTAAGGCTTGTAGTGAGCTTCAAAACAAGGAAAGGGAAACAAGGCTCAAAAGGGCTATCAAAGGAATTAATTCAAGGTAAGTCCATTTGGCTAGAAGCTTATAAGAACAAAATTTCCTTAATCATTTCCAAATATGCATGTGAATTAGGACGCATCAACAAGAATCAAGCCAAGGCTATTGTGCAAGCAATCAATGGGGCAAAACACACCAAATGATTATAATGATGGATGGCTCAAATTCTCACAAAGGTAAAATCATCACTTTCAAATTGAGCTTTCAAAACTATCATGACATGTAGAGAAGAATCAAGGATTTCAAGTCACAAAATGTCAAGAACTTTTATTTTCAAAACAATTACCCATTTCTTGAACATATCCTATAATTCAAAGAAAAACATGCAAAGTCGTACGTGCACACAAAATTGACCCAAAATATTAAACTGAAAATCCGACGAAACTAACAACATTAACAAATTAACACAACTAACAAATTAACAAAACCAACAAAACTAGCGAAACCAAAGAACACCCCCCCCCATACTTAAACAACACATTGTCCTCAATGTAGCACAATTAAAAGATTAAAAACAATTAAATCATCAAAGAGAATCGGACAAGTGTAATAAAAGCAAAGAAGGAGATAGGAAAAGAAAAACTCCCTAAGTCATGGTGGAGGAAGAGTAGGGTGGAGTAAGGAAGTCTCTTCCACCACTACGTCCACTAAAGAAGGGTTCGTGAGGAATGGCTTAAGTCGATGTCCGTTGACCTTGAAGCTCTTGTTTGTGGAGTCGCTTTTGATCTCAATCAGTTGCAACTTCCTTTCCTCGCCAGCTTGATCCATAGAGAAGTTGCAAGTCTTCACTGCCCAGTATGCTTTGTGCTCAATTTCCACTGGAAGATGACATGCCTTTCCAAAGACAACCCGATAAGGAGACATTCCTATGGGTGCTTTGTAGGCAGTCCGATGTGCCCAGAGAGCATCATCAAGCCTGGTACTCCAATCTTTCCTGCTTGGTTGCACAATCTTCACAGCAAAACACCCAAGACTGAAACAGGGACTTTGTTTGTATTTAGATTAATGCAAACCCAATTTAAAAGCAAGAGATAAGAATTTAAAATAGAAGATAGAAGATAAGGTAAAGAAAAGATAAGATATTTAAAGATAAAATTAGAAGATAAAAGAAAAGATAAGATATTTAAAGATAAAATTCGAAGATAAAAGATTGAAAGATCAAAATAGAAGATAAAGATAATAGATAAGATAAGATAAAAAAATTTAAAGATAAGATATGATAAAATATTTAAATTGCGATAAAGATAACTACTTCTAAGAAATTCAAATAAATAAGATCTAAATCTACTAAATCTAAATACTTACTCCTAAAACCCAACAGTAAAAAAATAAGGAATAACTACTTCTAAGGAAGACCGACAATGAAAATAAGGACTAAAATCTATATATTAAAATCGCTAAAACCTGACAAGTCTAATTAGCCTAGATATATGGATTCTGGATTTGTCTATTATCAATACCAGTGAACTAATCAACACTAACACACATACTAACACAATACTAACAATTAAACATAAAACACGAAAGGATTAAACACACAACAATAGCTAGCTATTATGAACCTTTGGACACTGCTCCCCGGCAACGGCGCCAAATTTGATCGAGGCCGTACCCGAATGAAATAAACATTAAAATGTAGTAACTAGGAAGTGATCCTAGGTTGTTTCCCTACGAGCAGTGACAAGCCAAATGTTCATAATATACTTCCAGTAACAGTAACAGTAACAATGGGGGGGGGGGTTGTTTGCTTTTGTAAATTAAACAGCGAATATATGTGAATTAGAAAATATCAGAATTAAAACACGTTGCTTCCCCTTGATTCACAAGCAAGTCTCTTATCCTAGGTTACGAGAGTTTATCCTTTATCAGTTTAACCACTTAATCCAACCCTAAATTAAATTACTAAGCGAAATTCAACATAAGGCATTCATTATGTGATTAAGCATCACATACACCAATTACTCATAATCGATCATTAAGCATGAACGTAAATTAAGCGCAGAGACAATTAATCAAGCACTAAGCATGCATGAATTAAAAGCAACAAATTCAAAGTAATTAGTGAAGAGGAAAAAACTAAACAGAATTTAACAGTAATAATAGAACCTCAAAGAGAACAGTGCTTGATCCTCAAGGGAAAACAACGCTGCGGACTTAGCCTTCCATTAATCAAATAGAGAATGAAATTTTATTGATAAAACTAAAAGTCTGAACTGGAATTGTAAAAAAACGAAATTAAAAGAGAAAGAGAAGAGAGCCTAAAACTAAAAACGAAAAATAGAAGAGAGAGAGGAGAGAGAGAGAGTCTCCCGCGAGGGAGAGAGGGGGTCCCTAAACTAGAACCTTGGTGCTGTTATATAGTTTTTTCCAGCCCCAAAGCTTACAAATATGTTTTAAATCCAAGCCCATAAGTAAAATCAAATCAAATCTAGATAAGATAAGATAAGATAAGATCTAGATGAAATAATATCTAGATGAGATCAAATCTAAATAATATCTAGATAAGATAAGATCTAATTTTATAGAATAAATTAGTCTGCCCTCTTCAAGTCCAAGCCCAATTCTAGATTCAAGCCCAATGCTTCATTAATTCCTGAAATTAGATTAAAAACATCAAATTAGCTGAATGGGCCCAAATAATAAAACTGCCTAATTAATTGACAATTAAGACCAATCAATAATTAAAATGGTGCAAAAAGGGTTTAGAAAATAGAAGAAAATGATGGCACATCACTCATGTATAACTGGCACAATTGGCTTAAGAAGAACAACCTCATCAGATCTAATCTCTACTCCTGCACCTGAAAAATCAAAAGCTCCAGGGATGGTAACCTCAAAAGACGCATCATGTACCTGTTGAGGTACTTAAGCACTGGGGCCCTCACCCTCTTTCACAATAGAAGGTAAGGTTCCATGTACCTGTTGAGGTACTTAAGCACTGGGGCCCTCACCCTCTTTCACAGTAGAAGGTAAGGTTCCAGGCCAGGATACCTTTTTAATGAACTGCTCTACCGACAAAATGGACCCTGGAGGAGCTACCACTTGCAAGCTTTGCAGTAATAAAATCTGCCCTTGATGAATACTCTAAAGCATGGCTTCAAAGCGCTGAGAGTCCTGGGCAACTGGTGTAAGGGTGGCAGAAGTGGGAGGAGCTGGTGTAGGAGTGGCAGAACTGGAAGGAGTTGGTGGTGCAGAAGAAGAAGGAATATCTGCTGGTCGAGCCCTTACCTTCCTAGCCCCTCTGAAGTTAACTGTCAGATCATCCACATTCCAACAGTTTTTCTTAATGTAAGCCAAGTTAATGGTCGGGCTCAGGCTCTCATAGGTTAGACTGTCAGAGGTAACTCCTCTAGCTCTACATAGAGCAGTGATCAAGGCTAGGAATCTGAGCCTATAGGACTTACTCTGAGCAATGGTAGAAATTTGACCTGAGATTAGGGCTCCGATATTCATGTCCATGCCTGTGACTAAGCCGTAAACCAACCTGGCTCTGTCCATATTAAGATCAGAGGTGTGGGAAGTGGGAGTCAGGTTGTTGTAGGAGAGGACACTCCATGTTTGTGCAAGAGTGGTAAGATCTTTCCTTAGAAGCTTCCAAGGATGGCCCTCTGCATTCAGAACAAAACCCCTACTAGGGATGTAGAGACAGGCAGCAAACTACTGGGGTCTCTAAGAAGGTGTTTAGGCTGTCAGCATCAATCTTGATTAAATGTCCTCTTACCCTCACTTGCTTAGGGCTCTGGTCTTCTGTGCTGTATAAGTTAGCATAAAACTTCTTTACCACACCCATATTTATGCTTCCATCTTGGAGATTAGCAAGGCGTTTGTGTAAGTTACGCCTTTCTAATTCTGCCTTAAACTTGTCGAATTCAGTATGACAAATCTTAACATTCCTTTCTGAAAGGATCCTCCAGTCTAAAATGTTATCTGTATATCGGTTCCAAGCTTCCAAGGATTGGAATCTCTTGGTATTATACTGAGCTTGTGGCCTAGAAGCAGTGCTTTTCCTTTTCCTAGATGCCATCTGTAAAAAGAACCCAAAATTCACATTAGACCAAAATTTATTCAAGTTCAAAAACAAAAAATAAAAGTTGAAATTAACTATGTGTGCTTAGTGGGATACTGCTCGCTTAGTGCGCCCTCAGAGATATTGATGGAAGCTTGCTTGTGGAGCTTCTATGGAGGCTGGATCTTTGAGCTTCAATGAGGTCCTTTAATGGTGATTTTCCACCATGGAGATGCAGCGGAAGACAAAGGAGAAGAGGTGAGAGGAGGCGCCATCCACTAGGGAATAAGCCATGGAAGAAGGAGCTTCACCACCAAGATGAGCATTGGATAAGAAGCTTGGAAGGATGCTTCAATGGAGGAAAAGAAAGAGGGAGAGAAAGAGAGAGGGGGGAGCACGAAATTGAAGGAATAAAAGAGGGAGAGAAGTTGAACTTTGAGTTGTGTCTCACAAGACTCTCATTCATCAAAGTTACAACAAGTGTTACACATGCTTCTATTTATAGACTAGGTAGCTTCCTTGAGAAGCTTTCTTGAGAAAACTTCCTTGAGAAGCTTCTTTGAGAAAACTTCCTTGAGAAGCTAGAGCTTAGCTACACACACCCCTCTCATAACTAAGCTCACCTCCTTGAGAAGCTTCCTTAAGAAGATTCCTAAAGAAGCTAGAGCTTAGCTACACATACCTCTCTAATAGCTAAGCTCACCTCCTTGAGATGAGAAGCTAGAGCTTAGCTACACACCCCCTATAATAGCTAAGCTCACCCCCATGAAAAAAAACATGAAAATAACAAAAAAATTCCTTATTACAAAGACAATTCAAAATGCCCTGAAATACAAGGCTAAAACCCTATACTACTAGAATGGCCAAAATACAAGGCCTAGACGAAGGAATAACCTATTCTAATATTTACAAAGATAAGCGGGCTCATACTTAGCCCATGGGCTCGAAATCTACCCTAAGGCTCATGAGAACCCTAGGGCCTTTCCTTGGATCTCTAGCCCAATCTACTTGGAGTCTTCTAGCCAATGCCCTTGCGGGGTAGGATTGCATCAGATATAACACTATGGCTTAGCGCAACAGGGGCACGCTTAGCCAATTATGTTAGAAAATTTATTTATGCATAATTGGCTTAGCGAGGCAGGCAGTCACTTAGCCAAGAGCAAGTTATTTCACACATAGGCTTAGCGCAACAGGGTCACACTTAGCCGAGTCAAGGCCGCACTAAATAGCACTTAGCCAACAATAGTGTCGCTTAGTGCACCCAAACTTCACAAAATTTATCTAAGTTAAGTTGCTTAGCGCATCAGACACACTTAGCCCAATGATTGCTGCAACGAATTGCGCTTAGCTCAAATATCCTTGGCTTAGCGCACAACAATTGATCAGAAAATGCTCTGAGTTACTTGGGCTTAGCGAGTCAACACTCGCTTAGCCTCAAGTTTTTTCTCTTTCAAGGCTCTGATGGCTTAGCGCACACAGCTGTCGCTTAGCCATGTTCATACCAGATGATGAGCATTCATTTTAAAAAGATGAACTCGCTTAGTGCATCATGGTTGGCTTAGCGAGTTCGTCTGGAAATACATACATTCAAGCACTTTTGATGAACTCGCTTAGCACAGCAGATGTGCTTAGCGACTTCGTCGCGTTTTCCAAAAAAAACGCAGAAAACGAACTTCGTTATCTTCTTTTTTTAGGCCTCTAAAAGGCACCTATCAAACATGCAAAACCATCAAAATTGCCTACACAGTACAATCTTTCACAAAGTCCTAATTTTTATCTATTCTATTTACAATATAATCCTAAAAATTAAATTGCTAACCTAATGTCTTCTATCTTAAGGTATTAACAAAAGTAAAAGCATAAATGAAATGAGGAACTTACTTGGATCAGAAATGCTTCGTGAAGATTAACAGAAGATGCAGGAAGAATGCACAAATGCAATGCACAAATATTTAGGAGAGAGAGGTTGCCGGAGACGCGTTTTAGAAAATCCGAGTGAATGTGAGTGTAACTGCTGTTACACTCACTTATTTTTTTTCGACCAACTCGCTTAGCGAGTGCGGCTGCTAAGCGAGTTTCGAGAGACGTTTGGTTTCTCAATACGCTCGCTTAACAGGCCGTTTCACTAAGCCCAAGCCCAAATTTTGAAATTCAATTTTTTTTATTTTATTTTTTAGCACAGAGAACTACGCTTAGTGAAAAGCAGCACGCTAAGCGACTTGTGCAGATAAGAAAACCTGCAACTCTCACTAAGCCGCATTCTTGGTCAGCTTAGGGAAAATACTGCATCCTACATACAGGGGGGCATGCGCTTAGCAAGTGGTTGCTAGCTTAGCGCTATCCAGGCCGCAAGGAATTTCGCTTAGCGCGAATGGGTCTCGCTTAGCTTGATTAAACCAGTGATTTGGCCGCAAAGAATAGGGCTTAGCGCAAGTGCAACGCGCTTAGCCACGAAACATGATGCGCTCAGCGAATGGACTCTCGCTAAGCCCAATTTAGATCGAATTGAATTGGGCTAAGCTCGCCCATGGCTAGCTTAGCGAGCCACTCACCTTGAGATGCAGGGGTTTGGGCACTTAGTGCAGGCTAACCTCGCTTAGCAAAAAAACGGAGATGCACTCAGCGCATGACATGCGCTTAGCGAGTGGATTGTTTCCTCAAAAATGTTTTTAAGTTATTTTCAGTCCACTTTCTCAAAACATGTAGAACAACCCCCCAATATCTCTAACTCATTATAAGTTGATATCCCCTTTTTCAATGATCAAAAAGCGAATTCCAACTTATGGAATGAATGAAAAACAAAATGAAAGGAATCAGAACTGGGTTGCCTCGTAGGAAGCGCTTCTTTAATGTCATTAGCTTGACGCATATACCTCAATGGGTGATAAAATGCAAGATGGTGTTTGCCTTCTCAAATTCTCCACCATGGTACAGTTTTAATCTTTGACCATTCACCACCCATGTTCTGTCAGGGTCCTGAGATTATGGATCATGCAGCTCTATTGCACCATAAGGCCGAACATTCTTAATGACGAAAGGTCCTGACCATTTGGACTTCAGTTTACCAAGAAATAATTTCAATCTTGAATTAAAAAGCAATACCTGTTGTCCTGGTTTAACATCTCTCTTCAACAGCTTTTTATCGTGATAGGCTTTGACTCTTTCTTTGTAGATTTTTGAAGATTCATATGCTGTCAGTCGCATTTCTTCTAATTCCAAAAGTTGAATCTTCCTTTGCTCCCTGGATGCCTTCTCATCAAAATTTAGGAATTTCAGAGCCCAATATGCTTTGTGTTCCATTTTAACTGGTAAATGACATGATTTCCCATACACCAGTTGAAAAGGAGATAAGCCAATTGGGGTCTTGTATGCAATTCTATAAGCTCATAGTGCATCTTCTAATTTGATTCCAATATTTTCTGGTTGACACCACTATTTTCTCTAATATCTTCTTTAATTCTCTGTTGGATAGTTCAGCTTGGCCATTAGTTTGAGGGTGATAGGGTGACGCTACCTTATGATTCACATGATATTGACTCAACACCATTTGAAGCTGAGCATTACAAAAATGCGAACCACCATCACTAATCAAAATCCGAGGCACCCCAAATCGAGCAAAAATATTTTTCTTTATAAACTTTACCACAGCCTTAGCATCATTTCTTGGAGTGGCCACAACTTCCACCCATTTAGACACGTAATCAATAGCCACCAAAATTTACTCATTACCTGCAGATGAAGGGAAAGGAACCATGAAATCAATAACCCAGCAATCAAAAACTTCAACTTCCATAATGTTTTGAAGAGGCATTTCATTCCTTTGGGATATTCCCTCCATTCTTTGGCATTGATCACACTTCAAGACATGATGATGGGCATCTTTGAAGAGTGTTGGCCAGAAAAATCCTGACTGTAAGACCTTAGCCGCTGTTTTGTCTCCACCATAATGCCCTCCACATGGTGAATTATGACAGTGCCACAATATACCCTTGGCTTCCTCACTTGTCACACATCTTCTTAGAAGATTATCTGCACCTACCTTGAACAAGTGTGGATCATCCCATATATAAAATCGTGTGTCATGCAATAATTTCTTCCACTGCTGCCAAGTGAGGTCTTTGGGAATGATCCCAGCTGCCTTAAAATTTGCCATGTTAGCAAACCATGGTCTCTCTGCAATCATAAACAAAAATTCATCAGGAAATTCATCTTTTATTTCAGCCTCTTTTAAAGTGACCTCCTCATTGACTAATCTGGATAGGTGGTCTTCTACCACATTTTCAGATCCCTTCTTGTCCTTGATGACTAAATCAAATTCTTGAAGTAACAAATATTTAATTGCTACATGATCAGTGTAAATTGCTATCTTTGACCCCACCAAATAAGATCTAAATTTCTCAAGTGCATACACAATTGCCAGTAATTCTTTCTCAGTGGTGGAATAATTGATCTGAGCATCATTCAAGACCTTGCTAGAATAGTAAATTCTGCCCTTTTGCTGTCCCAGCACAGCACCTACTGCATAATCACTTGCATCACACATTAATTCAAACTCTTGTCCCCAATCTGGTGTTGTGATCACAGGAGCAGAGACCAACTTGGCTTTAATGGTATTAAAGGATTCTAAAAATTCATCATCAAACACAAACACAACATCCTTGTTCAGCAGATTACTCAGTGGTTTAGCAATTTTGGAAAAGTCTTTAATGAATCGTCGATAGAATCCAGCATGACCCAAAAAACTCCGTATGCCTTTAACATTAATTGGAGGTGGAAATTTATCAATAACCTCAATCTTTGCTTTATCCACCCCAATTCCTCTTCTAGAAATCTTGTGTCCCAACATGATACCTTCTTGAACCATAAAGTGACATTTTTCCCAGTTGAGCACCAAATTAGATTCTTCACAGCGTTCTAACACTTTCTCTAAATTTGCTAGGCAATTTTCAAAAGATGCACCAAAGGCAAAGAAATCATCCATAAAAACTTGAATACATTTCTCTACCATGTCAGCAAAAATTGCCATCATACATCTCTGGAATGTAGCTGGGGCATTACATAAACCGAACGACATGCAGCGATAAGAAAATACACCGAAAGGACATGTGAAAGCTGTCTTTTCTTGGTCCTGAGGATCTACTGCAATTTGATTGTAGCCCGAGTATCCATCTAAGAAACAGTAGAAAGATTGCCCTGCAAGTCTCTCAAGCATTTGATCCATGAAGGGAAGCGGGTAATGGTCTTTCCTGGTGGCTTCATTTAGCTTCCTGTAATCAATACACATCCTCCACCCAGTAATTGTTCTTGTAGGAATTAGCTTATCTCTATCATTTTTTATCACTGTCATACCTGCCTTGTTCGGAACAACTTGAACAGGACTAACCCATGAACTATCCGAGATTGGGTAAATGAGCCCTGCCTCTAGCAATTTGAGCACTTCCTTTCTTACTTCTTCTTTCATTATTGGATTCGGCCTTCTTTGAGGTTGTCTCACTGGCTTGTAATCAGCTCCCATATTAATTTTGTGCATACAATATGCGGGACTGATTCCTTTTAAATCAGAGATGTGCCAACCAATAGCGGCTTTGTAACTTTTCAGAATCTGTACCAGTTGATCCTCTTCTTTCTTCTGCAAGGAGCTGCTAATTATAACAGGTTTGGTCTAATTGTCCTCCAAGAATACATACTTTAGATGTGCTGGAAAGGTCTTTAATTCTACTTTGGGCTTTTCTTTTGGTTTATTGTTTTCCAATTCTTCAAACATCACATGATCAATAGATTCATCGTCTAGATCCCCCAGTTTTTCAACACAAGCTAGCATTCTTCCTCCATCTTCATTGACTAGATATTCTGTCAAGGTTTTCCTAGAATGATTGAACCCTCATGGTCTTCATGCCTTTCTTCTTTGATAGTTAGTTGATGAGAACATGTGTTAACTTGGAAATTACCTTCATGTCGAGTGTGTGTTTGTAAGCACTATTCTCGTTGTTGCACTTTCTTCTCATCTTCTTCTTCTAAATCATGCTCATTCATAGGGCTCTCCTCTTGAGTGTCAACCTCTACAATCTCTTCTTCTCTTCTGCTCATAGCTTGAGTCACTTCTTCTACCAGCTTACCAACCTGAATTTCTGCAGTTTAAATGCTCGTTGAATAGATCCAAGGGTACAACTGATATTAAAGATCTCCATCTCTGGCACAGATGCTTCAAACAGTAGGTGAAGAAATAGGCTTTTCCTCCGAAGGCAACTTCTTCTCTTCCACCATTTGGTCCTTGGTCTGAGGACTTCTTCCTACTATAGCCTTAAGCCTTTAGCCACTTTTGATGAAGTTAGTAAGGAGTTGTGGTGACCTCTTTGTGTCTTTTCTTTCTTTTTCTTCCTTTTCATTCTTTTTATTCCTCTTCTTCTCCTTGTTTTGTTCTTCCTCTTCATCAAAGCATCTACAAGCCTTCTTCAAACCTGGGTGTGGAATTAACTTTGATGTAGCAACATTCTTCTCACCCTAAGATAGAACATCATCATTATTAGCTTCATCTTCCAAAGGCACTCCAAAGTGCTTAAACACCAGGGTCATTAGCATTCCATAAAGAACACTAAAGGTGGATTTCATAGGCTGGGTTGCCTTGATCATGTAATTAATGATCAAATGAGGCGAGCTGAAGGGAACCTTCTTCAAAAGGCAGCAAATAACCAGAGGATCATGGTTATTTATCTTTTGAAAAGTTCCAACTCGAGGCAGCATAGAGTACATGCAAATCCAATGGATAATCCTTCCAGAGGAAGTTAGAGATTTGAACTTAAAGTCTTCACTCTTGTCCTCCGAGAACTTCTTCATAATCTTTGTCTTCCTAAGCCCATGACCTCAAACCAGTCATCATAGAGCTTAGAGCTGTCAGTTGGACCCTTTGAAGGTCTGCCAAAATATGTTCTAAGATCAGAATCTCAATACCTTTTATGGTGGCCTTCATGGCAATGATTGTCCCCATAAACCTACACAAGACTTTTCAGCGTGCTTTATCCTCTCTCATATTTCTAGGAAACTTGCTAGAAGATCACCCATCCCGTAACTACTTCAAGATAAGCACACTTAACTGTGGAGTTTGTATGTAGTAGGCTAACAAAAAGTAGATGCTTGTCAGAAGGAAATATAATGGGAGAAGGAAATATTAGAAGTCAGTACAAAACTCAAATAAAAATGTTCTATATGTGGTTGGACTAAAGTATAACCTCTTGAGCATATAGAGTATTCAATAAACGAACTCTAAATGTTGAAGAATTTGTACATGTAGTTTGTGATGAAACTAACTTTATTGCTTAAGATAATTCTTTAGAAGAAGATATAGGTTTTTAGGAAAAGGATTCTACTCTTGAAGATGACATCAAGGATAAGAAGAGCTTGAACAAAGCAAAGAAATCTCTATGACAATGCCTAAAGAATTTACTAGAGAATAGAGAACTCTAGAAGACCTCTCCTTGGATAACTATTAGTCGCTTCATACGACTAACTTTTGTATAGAAATCATTTTCCAAAGCTTGTATAGTTCCCCAATTTATGGTTATTTTGTAGTGATTTTTGGAAATAAATCTTGTTTTATGGTTAATGTTGTCTCTAGAATATTTCCATTGGATTTAATGATGAAATCTGTGCATTTTCAGGTGAAAAAGAGGCTAAGTTTTGAATTGCAAAATGTAGTAGTGGGGCTAAGCTCAGCAGTTGGGCTAAAGCGCATATCCATTGCTAAGTGCAGCTTCAGCGCGCTTAGTGCAAAAGATAATCTGGCAGAGCATCAGTGTTCGGCTTTCGGCAAGTGCACCGGATCGCACAAGTAGTATAAAACGGTAAGAACCGAGTATCGAACACTCGGGGAACTTGTGTTATTTGGTAAGCTATTTCAGCAAATAGGCGTCTATTGTGTAAAAATAAGTGTGAATATGAACAAGTGTATAAACTATCTGTGCAAAAAGAATGAAAATCACGCGAGAGAAATGATGTGTAAAAACAAGTAGAGTACACGTTGGTCTTCCTAATAGGTGCCTGATGCGAAAATGATATTCTCTATCTAACAATGCTCATGTGCTCTTATGGTGTCTCCTGAGATACTAAACCCTGATTTCTCATGATAGTTTACCCTAATCCTGATCAAGCCTCGTCCGAAGATTCCTCTTGTAAGACTAAACTCAACCAGGACCACATTAAGACACACATACTCAACTAACTTATCGCACCCCGATTCCTTTTGAAAGCACGACAACTCAGCCCTTCACTATCAATGACTTTAGAGTCAAACCAGTTTCCACTATTGAATGACCCTAAAAAAGCATGCATCTACATGATCAAGGTAAAGGCATACTGGAATGAAAAGTAGATAGCACAGAGAACACACAAAGCATCATTAAATAGATAGAAATATATTTACATCAGGTACCTACAGGGAAGATCCAACAGAGGATTTAGCTTTCTATACCAGGAAGCCTTCTTAACAACAAAGAGAAGAACAAGATGAATGATTGAAAAAATACAAGTGGTGAGGATGTCTCCTCCACCTCTAGGATCTCACAATCACTCATAAATTCATCTCAAGCTCTCTAACCAACTCCTGCTTCGAGCTCTGGTCTCTACAGATCTTCACACAACAAAATCTCTCAAAACTCTCTGGAACTTGGACCTTTCTCTCTCTAGAAACCCTAGACATGCAAAGCTCTGAATCGCAGTCCAAACTCCCTTCACAAAATCTGATTTCAGGCTTAAATAGGTTGGCTTGTTCGTGCTCGTGCGCTTAGCCCACGTTAGTGATTTTTGGCTTAGCGCGCCTTTCTCGCTTAGCAGATGAACAGAAGCGGTGCGCTTAGTGAATCTGTACAACTCATCTTCTTCTGGATTCTTCCTTGCGCTTAGCCCAGGAGTGTTGCGCTTAGCGGATGCTCGCTAAGCCAACATATTGGCTTAGCGAGAAGGTGAAAAACAACACTTTCCAAAGCTTGCTTAATTAACTTGAAATTAAGAGAAAATGATTATTAAACATACAAAAAGAAAATACTAAGTATTTATTACCTATACTTAACAGAAAATACTTATAACATTACAAAATAACCATAAATTGGGAGAGTTTGATACAATTTATACAAGTTTTATACACAAAAGTTAGTCGTTTTCACCGACTAACTACTCCCCTAAATTTACAGTTTTGCTTGTCCTCTAGCAAAAAGAGAACAGCTCACTTGTCCTCAAGTGACAATGACATGCAGTGACTATGTACAAAGGTGTATGCTACAAAGTGACTGATAGCATGATAAGAGAATGGAGTAAAATGCCCTCATCACTTGTCTTTCACAAGGTGTGCAGTTATCCAAAGAGAAGAATAAAATGTAACCTGAATAGATAGATGAAGTTAGGCATAAGACAAATATCAAGGAAAATAGCTTAAACCACAGTCTCACGGCTACTGTTTCACTCAAGCACAAGTGTTTGAGCTATTCATTGATAAAAACTAGCAAGAGGTCCAATCTTTAAATTTCATCTCATGCCATAAAGTCTGAAATGTATAAACAAAATCAGAAGGACTTTCTCAGGTTTGTAGTGAGGCTTGGCTACAAAAATTCATTGGTTTTTCTAGGATTCAAAGGCTTAGATTCTAAGAGAGCACAAATCCTTGACTTATCCCAATGGTCTTGTATTATACAAGTAGTTTTCTCACTATCTTTTCCTCTCAAGTTGCTTTTGACCTTATTGTAACAACACAATTTTTTTTTTTTACAAACACTTATTTGTTGTGTGTGCTGATGCTTAACCTTTTTCTTTTCATTCTAATTGACTTTCCTCCCCCAAATTTAGAGTAAATTTGCCTTGAACCATATGCTCTTCTAAAATCTAAACAAGGTATCAGGAGATAATTATTTAAGTTCAGGGTTCAAATTTTTTGACAATATCATTCAGCTCAAAAAGGGAGCTTGTGTATGTACAATCATGGCCTTCATTATGTCCTCATTTATACATTTCATTCTAAAATTCAAAGATTCATGCAAAGATTATCACTCACAGCTAGTCGTTCACTCACAGTTTAAGGTCACACTCTTACCGGTTTTAGTTCAAGCTTTTCTTTCACAATCAATCTGTCTACTGACTAACAATTCTAAATGCAAGTTCACATTCTTGTTCTTTCTTTTTCTAACATACACATTTGCTCAAACTCATGATAAGAAACACAAACTCCATCACAATCATGCACTCAATTCAAAATGAAAACATACATCCATTTTTCACAAAAGTATAAAAGTGTTTCACGACCATGTCATCAAAAACAAGTCAAACTGTTCTAAATGCTTCAGAATAAGCATACCAACCATTTATAAATAGAACTTAACAAAAAGGACTTACTATAATAAGACTATAATTAAATAAATAATAAACTAAATGGCACAAAAATGTCCTCAGGAATTTAAAAATCCTGTGATCTGTCTTGAGTATCTTGTGTCTGAACATCCTCCTCATCTATTAAGTGAAGCATAGGGGTAGCTGGAGGAGAGGTGTTCGGAGATAGGATTGGGGTAGTCTGATCCTCAGGAGTGGAGGGGTCTGCTGCCTGTTGAATGGAAGTTGTATCTGCCACTAGTTCTGAAGGCTCGGAAGGGGCCTCAAGAGATTTCTCAGAAGTGGATGCAGCTTCTTGTGTTTCAACTACCCTCTTCCTTCAGATCAGGGGCTTTGGAGTGGAAGTCTCAGATGACTCATCCTCCCTCTGTTGTGGTACCTGAGCGGTGAGACTTTCGGCCTCCCTGTGAAGGGGAGGCTGAGTCCCGGGCCTGGCTACCCATTCATTAAACTGTTCAGCAGAAGGGATAGAGTCTAGAGGTGCTACCAGCTATAAACTTTGTAATAAAAAAATTTGCCCTTGATGTATGCTTCAAGACGTTGAAAGTCTGTAGAAGATGGGGTAGAAAGAGATGCTAAGGTACGTGCTGGAGGAGGAGCTGCAGATGTGGAAGGAGCCTCAATTGGCCTTGCCTTCGCTCTCCTAGCCCCTCTAATAGTAACTATCAGATCAACAGGGTTCCAACAGTTCTTCCTGATATAGGCCAAGTTAATGACCGGACTCAAGTTTTCCAAGACTAGGCTGTCAGAAGCAGCCCCTCTGGACCTACATAGAGCTGTGATAAGAGCAAGGAACCCAAGTCTAAAGGAGTTAGACTGGGCCATAGATGTGATCTGGCCAGAGATGAGAGCTCATACATTCATGTCCAACTGAGAGACTAGGCCAAAAATTAACCTAGCTCTATCTAAAGTCAAATCCGAGGTGTGGGAAGTCGGAGCCAGGTTGGAGTATGAGAGAACACTCCAAACCTGAGCAAGAGTTGTCAGATCTTTCCTGAGGATCTTCCCAGGATGGCCTTCAGCATTTAAAACAAACCCTCGGCCTAGTATACACAAAGCATCCTCAATCTCTCTGATATCAGTAGGCATCCTACAGTATCTGGAGTAAGCGGGTAAGGATTCTCCCTTAGCCAGTACCACAAGTGTCTCCAGGAAGGTGTTGAGGCTGTCTGCATCAATTTTTATCAAGTGGCCTCGGATTCTGACTTGTTTTGGGGAAGGCCCTTCAGGACTGTGGAGGTTGGCGTAGAACTCCTTCACCAAGGCTAAGTCAATGCTGCTGTCAGCTAAATTGGTGAAGCGCTTATGGAAGTTACACCTCTCCAATTCAGCCTTGAACTCATCCAACTCCATATGGTATATTTCTACCTTTCTCTCAGCTAGTATATGTCTTCCTAGCACATTGTCTGTGTATATGGTCCAGGCCTCAAAGGAGTGGAATCTTCTTGTGTCATATTGAGCTGTGGGCCTTGCACCAATGCTCTTTCTTTTTCTGGAAGACATCTACAGACAAAGGAATCAAACATTTGATCAGGACACAGTTATTTAAAATTTTAAAAACTGGAAAATAAAACTGAAAAAGGCACTGGCCGCTTAGCGAGACATGGTCCGCTTAGCTGGTCTTTGTTAAAAAAACACTATCGCTTAGCGACATGTGGAGCCGCTTAGTGGAAGTTGCAGAATTTTTAGATTCTGAAGAATTAGCTTAGCAGGAAAGTGCCTGCTAAGCTGAGCATGTGCTGCAAGGATTTGCGCTAAGCTCCTTAAAGGTTGCGCTTAGCGTCACCAACTCTTCAAAAATTTCACTAAGTGTTGGGAACTTAGTGAGTGAAGCTCGCTTAGCTCAGCAAATGCCACAACCAATTGCGCTTAGCTCCGGAAAGCTCGGCTTAGCGCACGGCTATCAACAAAAAAATTTATTAAGTTACCTGGGCTTATCGATTTAGCCTCGCTTAGCCACAGGTAGTTCATGAAGAGGATGAGTGTTCATCCTCAAAAGATGAACTCGCTTAGCGCGTGATGTGTCATTATTTTCTCCTATTTCTTAACCCTTTTTGTCACCATTTTAATTACTGATTAGCCTTAATTGTCAAATTAATTATGCAGTTTTATCATTTGGGCCTACTTGACTAATTTTGTGTTCTTAATTTAATTTCAGGAGAATTATAAGCAATTGGGCTTGAATCCAGAATTGGGCTTGGACTTGAAGAGAGCAGACAATTTTATTTTATCAAATCTTATCTTATCCAGATTTTATTTCATCTAGATTTTATTTCGTCCAGATTTTATTTCATCCAATCTTATCTTATCTTGTCCAGATTTTATTTTATTTCATTTATGGGCTTGGACTTAAAATAGATTTGTAAGCTTTTGGGCTGAGGACCTATATAACAGCACCAGGGTTTTAGTTTAGGGAGTTTTGGGAGAGGAGAATAATTCTAGGATTTTAAAATTCCAGTTTTTACTGTTCATGCGCACTGTTCACGTAGAATAAAATTTGTTTTCTACAATTTCGTTTCTGCTTCAATCTACAATTTCGTTTCTACTGATTAATGGAAGGCTAAGTCTCCAACGTTGTTTTCTCTTGAGGATCAAGCACAACTCTCTTTGAGGTTTTGTTATTACTATTGAATTCTGATCAGTTTTTCCTTTTCACCAATTACTCTGTATTTGTTGCTATTAATCCATGCATGCTTAGTGCTTGATTAATTGTCTCTGTGCTTAACTTACGTTCATGCTTAATGATCAGTTTCGTTCATGATTAATTGGTGTATGTGTTGCTTTATCACATAATGACAACCTTATGTTAATTTTCGCTTAGTATTTTAATTTAGGGTTAGATTAAGTGGTTGAACTGATTAAGGATAAATTCTCGTAACCTAGGATAAGAGACTTGCTTGTGAATCAAGGGGAAACAACATGTTTTAATTTTGTTATTTATTTATTTCGAATTTGCTTGCGGTTTAATTTACAAAAACAAACAACCCCCCCCCCCCCAATTCTTTATTGTTTTATTACTATCTGTTATGAACGTTTGGTTAACCATTGCTCATTGGGAGACGACCTAGGATCACTTCCTAGATACTGCATTTTTAATGTTTATTTGATTCGGGTACGACCTCGATCAGCGCGGTAAACGTGCTTAACAAGTTCTTCAGATAACGCTTACATACAATGAGTATGGATAAACTCGCTTAGCGCAGCATGCTCGCTTAGCGAGTTCATTGCATTTTCGAGAAAATATAGAAAACACAGTTTGTTTTCTCGCACTTTTCAAGCCTCTAAAAGGCATATCAGACATGCAATGTGTGCGCCATACTGAATTCAGTATACAAGCGTACATAGCCCTAATCTTAAACTAAATCTAACAAAACATAAAAACCCTAAAAATATAAAGCTGCAGTTGAAGTCTTCTACCCTAAAGTTAAGACAAGAAAAAGAGAAAAAGAATCAAGGAACTTACTTGGATGGTGTATGATTGATGCTTCAAAGTCGAAAATGCACAAGGAAAGCACAGATGCAAAATGTGCAATTTTTTTGGAGAGAGAGAATGAAGGGATGAGGTTTCCGTAATTTGGTTAATGTGAGTGAAACTGATGTTACACTCACTTAAGCAGTTTTTTGATACTTTCGCGTAGCAGACCGCTATGCTAAGCGAGCAAGAGAGACGTTTGGTTTCTCAACAAGGCTCACTTAGCGGACCCGTGCGCTTAGCCAACGTTTCAAATTCTAAATCATCATGTTTTTTACACAGAAACTCGGCTTAGGGCGAGGGTGAGTCCGCTTAGCGAGGTTTGCAGATTAGAAAAGTTGTAACTCTCGCTAAGCCAGGCTCTAGCCAGCTTAGCTAAAATGATGCATCTTAAGTACAGAGGAGCATGCACTTAGCTGAGATGAACTCGCTTAGCGCTCACATTGCCGCAATGAATCTCGCTTAGCTGCCATGATTGGCTGATATACTCCTATGTACAGATTATATAGCAAGTTCCAAATGATTTAAATGCATAAAAAGCAAAGATAACAAAAATTAAAACTGGGTTGCCTCCCAGGAAGCGCTTCTTTAACGTCATTAGCTTGACGCTTTTACCTCACTGGGTGATCTTATGTTTTGGTTCCTACTTTCAGAACCTCTTGACCTCCTTCCATTACCTATAAGCAAACATTGTGTTCTGGAGCAGGCTTGTCTTCAACAAATAAATCAAAATCAATTTTCTGATCTTCAAAACCTAGCTCCAGCTTCCTCTTCCCCATATCAACTATGCAGCTTACGGTCAACATATATGGCCTTCCCAATATTACAGGGATGTCAATATCTTCAGAGATATTCATTACCACAAAGTCTGCCAGGAAGATAAAATGTTTTACTCTGCCCAAAACATCTTCAATTACTCCATATGGCCTGGTTCCTACTTTCAGAACCTCTTGACCTCCTTCCATTACCTATAAGCAAACATTGTGTTCTGGAGCAGGCTTGTCTTCAACAAATAAATCAAAATCAATTTTCTGATCTTCAAAACCTAGCTCCAGCTTCCTCTTCCCCATATCAACTATGCAGCTTACGGTCAACATATATGGCCTTCCCAATATTACAGGGATGTCAATATCTTCAGAGATATTCATTACCACAAAGTCTGCCAGGAAGATAAAATGTTTTACTCTGCCCAAAACATCTTCAATTACTCCATATGGCCTGGTAATGGAGCGGTCAACTAATTGTAAAGTCATTCGAGTGGGCATTATTTCAAACTCTCCCAATCTTCTTGATGTGAATCTTACGGGGCGGATCGCTTGATACAGGCTACGAAGATTTGGATGACGCCACTTCCGGTGAAGGAAGATAAGTCAGGGTAGACGCCACTTCCAATGAAGGAAGATAAGTCTGGGTAGACGCCACTTCCAGTGAAGGAAGATAAGTCTGGGTAGACGCCACTTCCGGTTAAGGAAGATAAGTCTGGGTAGACGCCACAAGGATTACCTTGATAAGTCTGATAATTGGTTCAACAAGGAACCCAGAGAGAAACTCTCACCCAAATTTTATGAAAATGCCAAAAGTTTTTTTTATTCAAAACAAAAACCAATACTTATAGTGTATCTGAACTAAAAGATAAAAATAGACATGGGCCTTCTAAATAGTTTGGGCCAAAATTACAATAAATAAAAATTATAACTAAAAAATATATTTAACTTGGGCCTTCAGCAACAATTAATAGTCTTGATAGTGTCTCTGCCTCTGGGCCTTCATCCTTCTCCACTTGGGCCTTCATCCTTCTCCACTCGGGGCTTTATCCTTCTCCACTTGGGCCTTTGCCCTTCTCCACTTGGGCCTTTAGCCTGTATTTGGCCAATTTCAGGATTCTCATCATTCCCTCCTTCTTGGAAAACATTTGTCCTCAAATGTTCAGGATCATCACCGGGTTCAAGTACCACTTCCTTCCTTTTCTTGTGGGCTTGCTTGACATAGCTTTCATTCTTCTTTGCAATTTGCACCTTCACTTGGTCATACAATCTTTTCACATACTCAACTTTGGCATGTGCATCCTTACGTTGAGTCTCTTGGGGATTGCTTTTGTAAGTTGGCCTGTTAGGCAATGAAGCTCCGGGGAGGAGATCAACTTGATGTTCTATGCCTCTTGAAGGTGGTAGTCCATGAGGAATCTCCTTAGGAAAGACATTTTTAAATTCCTGCAATAATGGTTGAACACTAGGAGAAATAGAAATAGTAAACTCATTAGAATTATCAGTAGAAATTTTACTGTCTTTGCAATACTGTAGATTGAGTGGTTCATGAGCAGGTAACACTTTCGTCACTTCACTCGCCTCTGCAAAATAATTAAATTTTCTCTCATGTGTATCACTCTGCACATGGAGAGTGGCATCAAATTGATACTGGCTCCCAGGTCAATAAAAGCTTTTCCCACATTGACTTCTCCAATTGAACAAGGAATCGTTACACTCCCAGGATCTTTATGCTTGGGTGGAAGGATCTTCTGGATCACAGCACTGCAATTTCCTTCCACTATAATGTTTTCCTTATGAATATATTTGTGCTTCCTTGTTAACATATCTTTCAAAAATTTAGAGTAGAGTGGCATCTGCTGCAATGCTTCTCTGAAGGGCATGGTTATTTCTAGTTTCCAGAAAATATCTAAAAATCTCGCTAGATGCGATCTTTTTCTTTCTTGGAAGGTACCATAGGATACGGTACTTCCACACCTTCATCCACAGCTTTTCCACTCCTACTCTTCTTTGCAGTCATATTATTTTTTTCTTCTTTTTCATTTTTTTTTCATTTTCTATTTCTTTTTCTTGGTCCTTCAATTCTTTATTCTTGACCATTATTTGTTCCTCCTTTTCTTGATTACTTTCACCTCTCACCTTATTTTTCTTGCCATCAGTACTTTTCTTGTCAGCAGTTTTCTTCTTATGCACAACACTATCCTCATCCTTAACCTCCATAAACCTTTTACTCCTTGTCATCACAGTTTTGCATTCCTCGTTGGGATTTTATTCTATATTTGCCACAAAACTGTTGGATGACTTGTCAGCTATCTGCTTGGCTAGTTGTCCCACCTGGACCTCAAGGTTCTTCAATGCTGACTCAGTGCTTTTATGATTTGACATTGTTACCTGCATAAACTGAGTCAAGGTCTCCTCCAGCTTAGTAGTTCTCTGGAATATGTTAGGTCCTTGTTGGATTGGCCTGTTTGAAGGCCTACTCTAGTCTTTGTTAAACTGATTGCCAGGGTGTGTCCTCCACTGTCCTTGTTGATTACATGGACCCTACTGGAAGCCTGAAAATCCTCATTAAGTATACCCTTGTCGCTGTTGATTTCCCATATAATGAATTTCTTGAGTGTTTTCTTCAGTGGGAGTACATTGGCCTGTTTCATGAGCCTCACCACAGATGGTACAACCTGTAACCTGCAAAACAGAAGAGTGTGTAGGTTGACCCATAGACAACTTAGTTGGAAGCTTACCAAGTGTTTCTGTTAAAATTTCCAATTGCTTAGAAAACAACTTGTTGTGTGCCAATAACGCGTCATGTGATGATAGCTCTATCGAGCTTTTCTTCGTGGGTTGGTGGGTTCTGTCTCGTAGAATGGCATGATCACTGGCTGACATATTCTCAATTAGCTTTGTTGCTTCTTCTGGGGTCTTTAGTTTTATCTTTCCCCCTGAAGAAGCATCTAACAGTTGTTTGGTTTGTGGTCTAAGCCCATCTATAAAAATATTCAATCGGATTGGCTCAGAAAACCCACGAGTGGGAGTTTCAACAACTTCTTCCCAGGTTTTCAGATTGTTTCCCTTGAATGAGTGGAGCCACCTCTTGGCTTCTCCTGCCAATGAGAATGAGAAAAGGCTGAGCCTAATAGCTTCGTCTGGTACATCGGTAATCTTAACAGTGTTACATATTTCAATGAATGTTGCCAAGTGTGCATAGGGGTCTTCATTAGGTAATCCTTCAAATAAGTTCCCCTGTATTACATGAATTAAGGAATATGGATAGTTGATGTTGTTAGCTTGCACTTCAGGACGTGCAATGCTGGTAAAAAATTGTGGTACAGAACTACTTGAATAATCCTCAAGGGTAATCCTCTGGTCATGCTCTTCTGCCATGGTAGTGGCTTCAGGTAATTGAGAGGCAGATTCCCTTGATGATGGCGAATCAAGTGATAATAAGTCGGAGAAATGCGTCTCCTCCTCAAGAATGGATGCAATTATTCTGTCTTGCAGAAGTTTCCTTCTCCTTTCGGCCCTGTTCCTTTGCAATGTAGCTTCAATTTCTAAGTCCAAAGGAACTAAATTGCCTGTGGGAGATCTATGCATATGCAATACTAACAAAACAACGATTTTCCAGTTAAACAAAAGAAGACAAATGGAAATTATGAACGAATATTCACAAAAAAAACAATCAAAGAATAACAAATAAAGAATAGACACCTAAAAACGAGCTAACTTCCCAAATAAAAAGAAGTTCCCCGGCAACGGCGCCAAGAACTTGTTCGGCTTTTGGCAAGTGCACCGAACCGCACAAGTAGTATAAAACGGTAAGAACCGAGTATCGAACACTCGGGGAACTTGTGTTATTTGGTAAGCTATTTCAGCAAATAGGAATCTATTGTGTAAAAATAAGTGTGAATATGAACAAGTGTATAAACTATCTGTGCAAAAAGAATGAAAATCACGCGAGAGAAATGATGTGTAAAAACAAGTAGAGTACACGTTGGTCTTCCTAATAGGTGCCTGATGCGAAAATGATATTCTCTATCTAACAATGCTCATGTGCTCTTATGGTGTCTCCTGAGATACTAAACCCTGATTTCTCATGATAGTTTACCCTAATCCTGATCAAGCCTCGTCCGAAGATTCCTCTTGTAAGACTAAACTCAACCAGGACCACATTAAGACACACATACTCAACTAACTTATCGCACCCCGATTCCTTTTGAAAGCACGACAACTCAGCCCTTCACTATCAATGACTTTAGAGTCAAACCAGTTTCCACTGTTGAATGACGCTAACAAAGCATGCATCTACATGATCAAGGTAAAGGCATACTGGAATGAAAAGCAGATAGCATAGAGAACACACAAAACATAGATAGAAATATATTTACATCAGGTACCTATAGGGAAGCTCGAACAGAGGATTTTGCTTTCAATACCAGGAAGCCTTCTTAACAACAAAGAGAAGAACAAGATGAAAGATTGAAAAAATACAAGTGGTGAGGATTTCTCCTCCACCTCTAGGATCTCACAATCACTCACAAATTCATCTCAAGCTCTCTAACCGGCTCCTGCTTTGAGCTCTGGTCTCTGCAGATCTTCACACAACAAAATCTCTCAAAAATCTCTGGACTTGGACCTCTCTCTCTAGAAATCCTCGACATGCAAAGCTCTGAATCCCAGTCCAAACTCCCTTCACAAAATCTGATGTCAGGCTTAAATAGGTGGCCTTGTTCGTGCTCGTGCGCTTAGCACACGTATGGACCGCTTAGCGCATATTAGTGATTTTTGGCTTAGCGCGCCTTTGTCGCTTAGCGGATGAACTGAAGCGGTGCGCTTAGAGGGATGAAGCGGTACACTTAGCGAATCTGTACAGCTCATCTTCTTCTGGATTCTTCCTCCTGCTTAGTCCAGGAGTGTTGCGCTTAGCGGATGCTCGCTAGGCCAGCATATTGGCTTAGCGAGAAGGTGAAAAACAACACTTTCCAAAGCTTGCCTAATTAACCTGAAATTGAGAGAAAATGATTATTAAACACACAAAATGAAAATACTAAGTATTTATTACCTATACTTAACAGAAAATACTTATAACATTACAAAATAGCCATAAATTGGGAGAGTTTGATACAATTTATACAAGTTTTATACACAAAAGTTAGTCGTTTTCACCAACTAACAATTAGCATCAAAGTCGCGCGCTAAGAATGGGATCAGTGGGCTAAGCGCAGCAGGTGCCTTCAGCTAGACTAAGCTCGAGACTGGCGCTAAGCCTAATTTCACTTACTCACACTAAGCGCGAGGGTGGCGCTAAGTGCACCGTTGTGATTTCAGAGCCTTGTTAAAGCCCGTCTTGTGCATAATCAGGGTAGAACTTTCTACAGCTTTTACACACCTTTTAGGAGAGCATGCAGAACGGCCAGGGCATAGAATTCGAGAGCAGCCATGGGTCTATTTGGGGAAAAGAGCCCTAGAAGCAGAAAAGAGGAGCAGCTTGTGCATTAAAGCCTAGGTTTTTTCATTTGAGAGAGATTATTGAGTAGAGAGTGAGTGTGAGATGCTGAGAAGAAGAGGAGGAATCCCCCTTCTTGTGTAAGGAACTATCATTCTCTGCTTTTAATCACATTTATTGTTAGGGTTTCTTTGTAATGGGTGGCTAAACACCCTAGTTGGGGATTTCTAATGAACAGCTAATGTAAATACCTAATATCTAATTGATTATGTTTTATGTGTTCAATGCTTCCTTCAATGCTTAATGTTTGTATGCTTTTGGTCTGATCACCCATTTGTGTGCACAGTTAGGTGACTTTAGCATTGGGAAATGTACTGTTGCCTTAGAACTTGATTGAAGCAGGATTGAAACTTAGCCTTACATAAGGGATCTGCGGGTTAAGTTTTGGTTTTAATTATGTTGTTACAATAATGCTGTTTAGTTTAGGCCTAGTCTTACATGAGGGATCTGCGGACGAAGCTTAGGCTAAATTTTGGCTAAACTTTAGTAAGCTACTTGAGCTGAGTCTAGTCTTACATGAGGGATCTACAGACGAAACTCAGTTTAAGTTAGTCTAAACCTAAGAGGGCTATCTAAATAGAATGTAGTCTTAAATGAGGGATCTGCGGACGAAGCTTGGATATTTAGCCTAACGAGGGATCGAGGGTTTACCAATTTAGGCTATAGCAGGGAACACAAGAGCATGATTGATTAGAGAAATATATTTCTATGCATCAGCTTGTTTGTTAGAAAGACCCAACATATCTACCTACTGCTGCCATTTTATTTACCTTGCATTTTATAGTTTTTAGCATACAAGTTTAGTTTAAATTTTGTTTGAAATGATCACATATACATGTTCGGATGCAATCCTCCCTAGGAAGGGACCAATCACTAGAACCATGAGCAAGAGGCTCCAAGAAGATTGGGCTAGAGCTGCTGAAGAAGGCCCTAGGGTTCTCATGAACCTTAGGGTAGATTTCTGAGCCCATGGGCCAAGGTTGGGTCCAATTAACTTTGTACATACTAGAATAGGATGTCATTATATTTGGTCCTTGTATTTAGGGCTCCATATTGTAGGTAGGGTACCCTAGAAATATAGGATTTTTCAGTCCTTGTATTTTTGGGCACCTAGACTAGTTTTTGTATTAGGGGTAGTTTTGTAATTTCACATGCACTAAGTGGATATTTGATGTGTGTGGTTGGAAATAAATTTAATTGAATTGGTAGAAGCCCAATCGAATTAAATTTTAGAGGGGGAGGTGAGCATTTGCTTACTACACCCCATTGCCACATCATATAGTCACACTTTGTGCATGTCCTTCATGCTTTTCATGCCTCATGACACCTAAGCACTCTTAGTGGAGAATCTTGGAATTGATCTTGGATTAGTGGGCTGAACCATAACTAAAATTCACTAATCATAATTAGTGAAATTTTGGCTCCAAAGTTTGGCTCCACAAATTCAATTTCAAATTCAAGTGAAATTTGAATTTCCCTCCAATATTGTGTGACACTTAGGCTATAAATAGAGGTCATGTGTGTGCATTTTTTTCAACTTTGATCATTTGAATATTAACTTCAGATTTCAGAGCTCTTTTTGAGCACAAAATTTCGTGCTCTTCTCTCCCTCTCCCTTCATTCATCTCCTTCTTCCTCCAAGCTCTTATCCATGGCCTCCTATGGTGGTGAGCTTCTTCTAGACTCATCTTCTCCTTGAAGTGGCGTCTCCTCTCTCTCTTCCTTCTCCATTCCGCTGCCATTTATCTTCCAAGAAGCATAGGAATCCATTGATGAAGAAGATCCTAGGCCTACAAGCTCCAATGGAGCTTGCATCATGTTCTCTCAACAATGCTTCGATTTTGAACTCAATTCACGCTAACATTAGTTCCCTGTGTTCGATACTCGGATTCATCCATTTTAATTTTAAATACTTAACGACCCGATGCGCTTTCCGATGAAAAATCCCCATTGAAAATTTCCTTGAGACATAAATGCACAAAAAGTAACTGCAATGGGGGGTCATCAATAACATAATTAGAGAAATCTCAAAGGGTGTCTCCACTCGTTTTAGACTCAGGGTTTTGTGTAACAAAATGGCTTTTGTTTCTCTGGTTGAACCAGGAAACATTGATGAAGCTTTGTGTGATGAACATTGGTTAATGGTAATGCATGAAGAGCTAAATTAGTTTAAGAGAAATGAAGTGTAGGACTAAGTTCCTAAATGAACCTCTCATAAGTCAATTAGAACCAAGTCGATGCTTCAAAATAAACTTGACGAATTTGGAATCATACTGAGGAATAAAGCAAGATTGGTTGCAAAAAGTTACAACCAAGAAGAAAGAATTGACTATGATGAAACCTACGCTCCAGTTGCAAGGTTAGAAGCCATAAGAATACTACTTGCATTTGCATTTATAATGGATTTCAGACTTTTTCATATGGATGTGAAGAGTGCCTTCCTCAATGGTCTCATTGAAGAAGTGTATGTAGATCAACCACTAGGATTTGTGGACTACGAACATCCCAACCATGTCTACAGACTGAAAAGGGCTCTGTATGGTTTGAAACAAGCACCAAGGTCATGGTATGATAGATTGAGTAGCTTTCTAATTGAGCAATCTTTCACTAGAGGCCAAGTTGAGAAAACATTGTTTATTAAGAAAGTAAATAGTGAGTTGTTAATTATTCAAATATATGTTAATGATATTATATTTTGTGTTGCTAATGAAATTTTGTGTAAGGAATTTTCAAGTTATATGCAGAAAGAATTTGAGATGTATATGATGGAAGAACTAAACTTCTTTCTTGGACTCCAGATTAAGCAGATGAAACATGGAATCTTCCTTAGTCAAACCAAATACTGTATAGAACAAATTAAGAAATTCGGTATGGAAAAATGCAAAGAAGTATCTACTCCAATGGAAACTTCAAGAAAGAGTCAAGATATATAGGTATGATTGGATCACTTCTCTACCTAACTACAAGTAGATCGGATATCATGCTAAGTGTTTTCTTATGTGTAAGATATCAGGCGAATCCTAAGGAATCTCACTTAACAGCCGTTAAAAGGACCATTAAATACCTTAAGGGTACAACCAATGTAGGTTTGTGGTATCCCAAAGGTACCTCCTTAAATCTAACAGGCTTTTCAGACTCTGATTTTGCAGGTTTCAAGGACCATTAAATACCTTATGGGTACAACCAATGTAGGTTTGTGGTATCCCAAAGGTACCTCCTTAAATCTAACAGACTTTTTAGACTCTGATTTTGCAGGTTTCAAATTAGATAGAAAAAGCACAAGTAGGGCATGCCACCTATTAGGAAGCTCTCTAGTGTCTTGGAATTGCAAAAAACAAGCTTGTGTAGTACTTTCCACTGCAGAAGCTGAGTATATAGCAGTTGGAAGTTGTTGTGCTCAATGTCTCTAGATGAAGCATCAACTTGAAGACTTTGGAGTAAACCTTGATCACTTTCCTCTAAAATGTGACAACACAAGTGTGATCAATCTAACTAAAAATCTTGTCATGCATTATAGGACTACACATAGAAATAAGGCATCATTTTCATAGAGATCATGTGTTAAAAGGTGATTGTTGCATTGAGTTCATAGACAGTGAGCATCAACTAGCAGGCATTTTCCCTAAATCACTTGCTAGAGATAGGTTCTTCTTCATTAGAAATGAACTAGGCATATTAGATGGATCTAGCATAGAATGACATTTTGGTTTAATGCATATTGTTTGTTGCATATTGCTATTCATATCACTTGTTTTTCTTGATGTGTCTTAGTTTGTTGATTTGTGTGTTCATTCATTACTTACCCGTTGAAGATCGAAGAACGATGAAGAACGTCGAAGAACGGTCGAAACCTTCGCGAAATTCCTTACGGAAACGTTTCGGAAGCGCCTCGGCTTAGATTTTCTTCACGAAAACAATTTTTCCAAGCAAATTCGAAAGAGAGAGAAGTGCCTAAGGGGCTGAACCCTTTTTCACTTCACTTCTCCCCCTATTTATAGAAAATTGGGGGAGAAGCTTGCCACCCAGCTCGCCCAGGCGAGCAGGGTTGCTACCTCCAGAAGCAACAGCCTTCTGGAGGAATCTTCTGGAGGGCCCAAGTGGGCTTGGTTGCTATTTGCACCCCCATTTTTACTAAGTACACCCCCTGCCTTTTTTTGGTGATTCTTTTTTCGTAAAGTTACGGAAACTTACGAATTTCGTAACGATACTTGTTTTCTTTCCGTAATGTTACGGAACCTTGTGGATTACATAATCATCCCCTTTTTGACTTACGGAATGTTACGGAACCTCACTAATTGTGCAGCGATGCTTCCATTTGATTTCCGGTGTGTCACGGAACCTTACGGATTGTGCATCAATATTTTCTTTTGTTTTCCGGCACGTCCTGGAATTTTACAAATTGCCTAATGATGGGTGCCAAGCACCTTACAAGGACCAAACAAAAGTCGCATGTCATCAAGCAAAGGTCCCCGGACGAAATTAGGGTATGACAGTTGCCCCTCTTTACTTGTCTTTTATTGGAGATAAAAGGAAAGTAAAGATAAGACACTAATTTCGTTCCTCTCGGTTGACGAGAGTCGCGGGTGACCATAAAATTTCCGCATGCAAATGACTTGTTGTTCCCGGGGGAACAAAAGGTGCAGAAGACGATGTCAGTCTCTGCATGCTATCAAGCGTTCTGTCTTACAGATAGCAAAAGAATGTTTATACGGATAACCACTCAGGTATTTCCGCCCGTCAACGTGACTCAAAAGTTAGTATGACAGATATTGTAAGTGCGGAAGATGATGTAAATCTTCGCGTGTCAACAGGCTTGTCGGCCGCGATTGACGAAGGGTGCAGAATGACCATAATTTGTCTCCGCATGTCATCGGGCCCGCCGCCTCTGGATGACAAAAGGGTGCAGAATGACCATAATTTGTATCTGCGTACCATCGGACACGACTGTGGCTGAATGGCAAAGGGGTGCGGAATGACCATAATTTGTCTCCGCATGTCATCGGGCCCGCCGCCTCTGGATGACAAAAGGGTGCAGAATGACCATAATTTGTCTCTGCGTGCCATCGGACACGACTGTGTCTGAATGGCAAAGGGGTGCGGAATGACCATAATTTGTCTCTGCATGTCATCGGGTCCGCCGCCTCTAGATGACAAAAGGGTGCAGAATGACCATAATTTGTCTCTGCGTGCCATCGGACACGACTATGTCTGAATGGCAAAGGGGTGCGGAATGACCATAATTTGTCTCCGCATGTCATCGGGTCCGCCGCCTCTAGATGACAAAAGGGTGCAGAATGACCATAATTTGTCTCTGCGTGCCATCGGACACGACTGTGTCTGAATGGCAAAGGGGTGCGGAATGACCATAATTTGTCTCTGCATGTCATCGGGCCCGCCGCCTCTGGATGACAAAAGGGTGCAGAATGACCATAATTTGTCTCTGCGTGCCATCGGACACGACTGTGTCTGAATGGCAAAGGGGTGCGGAATGACCATAATTTATCTCCGCATGTCATCGGGCCCGCCGCCTCTGGATGAAAAAAGGGTGCAGAATGACCATAATTTGTCTCTGTGTGCCATTGGACACGACTGTGTCTGAATGGCAAAGGGGTGCGGAATGACCATAATTTGTCTCCGCATGTCATCGGGCCCGCCGCCTTTGGATGACAAAAGGGTGCAGAATGACCATAATTTGTCTCTGCGTGCCATCGGACACGACTGTGTCTGTATGGCAAAGGGGTGCGGAATGACCATAATTTGTCTCCGCATGTCATCGGGCCCGCCGCCTCTGGATGACAAAAGGGTGTAGAATGACCATAATTTGTCTCTGCGTGCCATCGGACACGACTGTGTCTGAATGGCAAAGGGGTGCGAAATGACCATAATTTGTCTCTGCATGTCATCGGGTCCGCCGCCTCTAGATGACAAAAGGGTGCAGAATGACCATAATTTGTCTCTGCGTGCCATCGGACACGACTATGTCTGAATGGCAAAGGGGTGCGGAATGACCATAATTTGTCTCCGCATGTCATCGGGTCCGCCGCCTCTAGATGACAAAAGGGTGCAGAATGACCATAATTTGTCTCTGCGTGCCATCGGACACGACTGTGTCTGAATGGCAAAGGGGTGCGGAATGACCATAATTTGTCTCTGCATGTCATCGGGCCCGCCGCCTCTGGATGACGAAAGGGTGCAGAATGACCATAATTTGTCTCTGCGTGCCATCGGACACGACTATGTCTGAATGGCAAAGGGGTGCGGAATGACCATAATTTGTCTCCGCATGTCATCGGGCCCGCCGCCTCTGGATGAAAAAAGGGTGCAGAATGACCATAATTTGTCTCTGCATGTCTCATGACCTCAGGGTCAGTACGACAGATCTTGTGGGGCGGCCGACAAAAGCAAGGCTCTTGCTCCTATGTATCCTCCAATGAGGAACTCAGACCTACGTAGTTCTTGATAACTTGTGAGACTAGAAATAGTCTCAGTGTTTTCTTCGCTAAAATGCGAACGTGCTTTAGTAAAGAGATAAAACTTCCAACTAATCAGATCAACATATGCTTTTCGGACAAAAACAATGTGTCTATTGGGGAAGGAGAATCTGCTGATGAAAACCCCCCATAACCATGAATGAGATTTTGGATGTTAGCATTTCGTTTCTAAATGACCATTTAGAGGAAACACTGGGTTCGACAAAAATAGAAGAAATCCACTCAAAGTGTATCAATCTCGCACAGGTAAGTGTTTTATCCTAATTCCGAACCATAGATATGTCACGACTTGACTTTGCAAATCATTTCCTATCAAATCAAAGATTACATGCGTGATCATGGATCAATAGGACTTCCCTTGGGAGTGGGTTCTTTTGGTGGGTTTTTCGGCTTTTGAGTTTTTGGCTTTTTCCTTTTCTGTTTTTGTTTGACGCGAGGCGAGCAAGTCACCGACGCACAGGATTTTGGTTGGCAATCAAAGGGGGAAGACCACTTCAGGTTGTGGTTTCCTTTCCTTCCTTTTGTTCATTTGGTGACAATTCTGTATTGTTCAGATATTGTCTGGTCCAATGACCTTTCTTGACATTTCTTCTGTTTTCTTTCGATCCTTGATCAGGAGCTTTCTTTCCTTCTTCTTCTTCCTTTTTTACTTTCTCCCATTCTTTGATTGGGAATTTTCTTTCTTTTCTTTTTGCTTTCTCTTTGATTGGAAATTTCCCTTTCTTCTCTTTTTTTTTGCTTTCTCTTTGATTGGAAATTTCCTTCTTTTCTTTTTTGCTTCTGAGGGTAAGGATTGACATTCTCACCCTGGGTCAAGGTTTATGGTGAGTCAGGATTTTGGCTCAAGGCTTGTAGAATGGCTAGACATGATACATGTCGGGGTTTGGTTTGGCTCAAGGATAAAAGGGATGCCCCACATTATTTCCATGACACAAATGCAAAAATGATGATTTGGAAATTTTATGCAAAACTGGTCATGCATGCACATATGCGGACACTCAAGTGTCAAATTTTTATGGTCATGTGATGCTAGGGCTCAGGATTCATTTCCTCTATTTTAAATCAACCCAATGTTTCCAAAATATGTTCTTTTATCAATTTGTGCATTCATCCGAGTCCATTTCGGGCGTCCGGGAAAAATTTCACAGCATTCACCCTTCAGGTGTACACACATTTTTTCAAAAACTAGTTATGATCAGTGATTATTTTTCAAAGAAGAGTTGGAAGTCATCTCTTTTCGAAAGCATGTTGGTTTTTTCAGCTAGACAACTTATTTTTTTCTTTTTTCCTCTCTTTTTTTCTTCTTTTTTTGTTTATTTCTTTTTCTTGTTTGTTTTTTTTGTTTTTTTCCCATTTTTTTCCATGAGGTATTCTGCTACCTAAACATGTGTATATTTTTGTGAGGTATTTTTGCTATATACATGCATATCCAAGGTATCTTGCTACCTAAACATACATATATATTTTGTGAGGTGGTTGTTTGCTACCTAAATTACATACATGCATATCTAAGGTATTTTTCACTACCTAAACACGCATACATATATTTTGTGAGGTATGACTACCTTCTGAGCTTGTGCTCGTTTTATTTAAATTCTTAGGATCATGAGCAACTAGGTGTGTCCTACTATAAAAAGTGATCAAATAGGAAGCAGAAATTTAAAAGTTACTAGGTTGCCTCCTAGTAGCGCTTCTTTAACGTCTTGAGCTGGACGCCTTATGACTTGTCGGTCACTGACCTAGTACTTTGCTTACCTTTGGCTTTGGACTTGGTCGCCTATGGGTCGGCCATGTGTCGTAGGCAACGCTCTAACCTTTTTATGGATGAGCTGAGGTGAACTCTAGAGGTGGTGGTGGTGTGTCTATTGCCCGCTACCGGCCATGCCAATGCTGATGTGGTGTTTCGCCCTGCGCCTGCCTGGGGGCACAGTACTTCTTGATGAAAGCTCGATTGGTAGGGGGGCCTGATGACCTTGCTGGGGGCGACAGGCACTCCCTAGAACTGACAGAGACTCGTATTTAGAGCTGGCAACTCCAAGACCCTGTTGGCCTTCTTCGGGTCCACTAGGTGTCTTGCGGGTACAATCCCTGCAAACAATAGATGACATCAGAAATCAGTTGGGGGAGGTGCATACTTACCTATGCCACGACGACATGAACTTGCTGGGGGGAACGGGCGCCCTGTAGGGCCGACAGAGGCCCGTAACCAGAGCTGGAAACCCCAGGGCCCTGTTGGACTTCTTCAGGTCCACTGGGTGTCTCTGTGGGTGCGATCCCTGCAAACAATAGATGGTATCAGAAATTAGTTGAACCATATGCATACTTACCCATGTCGGGACGACACAGACCAACTGATACTTTTGCAGGGGGAGATTGGCATTGCGGTCGCTGGGCAGAATGTTGCTAAGTAGCAATGTCATCTATATCTGTGTAAGAGTGGTCATGTTGGTGCTCATGATCCGCACTCGTCTCTTTGCAGCGGCACGGGTGAAATCTTGCCCCAGTATGCATAGTAGTTGTGTGACAGTCTCCCTCTCTGGTTGTGCTCGCACAGTTGGCCCTCCTCCAATATCAGGGGGTGGCCTAGGAACCGTTAAAAGGAAACTACTGGCCCCTTAACCGGGAGTGCAAGTCTCGGTTAAGCATTTAAGGACAGAGGACCTTAAATTCTCTTAAGGTGTAGATGTGGAGCACACTGAAAATGAGGACACGTAGCCCTCTAAAGGTGAAGGCGTGCAGCCCTCTCAAGGCGAGGATGTGTAGTCCTCTGGAGGTGAGGGTGTGCAGCCCTCTGTTGGCGAGGACGTGTAGTCCTCTAAAGGTGAGGGCGTGCAGCCCTCTGTTGGCGAGGACGTGTAGTCCTCTAAAGGTGAGGGCGTGCAGCCCTCTGTTGGCGAGGACGTGTAGTCCTCTAAAGGTGAGGGCGTGTAGCCCTACGAAGGTAAGGACATGCAGTCCTTTGATGGCGAGGGCGTGTAGCCCTCTGAAGGTGAGGACATGCAGTCCTCTGATGGCGAGGGCGTGTAGCCCTCTGAAGGTGAGGACGTGTGGTCCTCTGATGGCGAGGACATACAGTCCTCTAAAGGTGATAGGTACTAGTACCCAAGGGTCCACCTTTATGAAAAAGCAAGAGATCGACTCATCGAGAGGGCCGGTCATCCAAAAAGATTGGACACGAGATGTAGGAAATCTATGCAGTTAACATAATTTTTAAGGATGCAGACGCATGCAACCTTTGTTGTGAAACTTGGTAATGCTGACCTCATATGAAACAATGCAATGCAATGGAAAGTTTTACAATGTTCATGACATCCTTTCCCTATTTTGTGATTTTGATTTTGATTTTGATTTAATGTTTTTGAAAAACACAGATTGACTGTCCTTTTGAAAAAGGTGATAATTCATGCAACCTTATCCTATCTTTTGCAAATCTCTCCGGGAACTCCCTCAGAGTGTATATTCTGTTTGATTCAGTCACTTGACCATTTTGGAGCGACGACAATGGAGCCGTTTGATGTTTAATCAATCCATTGAAATCCTAGGGTTTGTCCCCCCTTTTTTTTGTTGTTGAAAACATCGATGAGTGAGAACTTTTGATCGGCCCCTATGTTCACTTGAGGCTCATGCACGGTGCCCCTCATTGCCCCAGTGTAAGGCTTTGAGGTACAATTCGTTGTCTTTCATCATGACCTTGTAGGAGGGAACCTATTGGGTGAGAACTTCTAATCTGCCCCTAGGTTCACTTGAGGCTCATGCACGATGCCCCTCATTGCCCCAGTGTAAGGCTTTGAGGTACCAATCGTTGTCTTTCGTCATGACCTTGTAGGAGGGAACCTATTGGGTGAGAACTTCTAATCTGCCCTTAGGTTCGCTTGAGGTTTATGCATGGTGCCTTTCATTGCCCCAGTGTAGGGCTATGAGGTAACCATCGTTGTCTTGTTTTCATAGCCTCGTAGTGAGGAAGAATGAAAGAAGCAGTTGATTCTTGCAAAAAGAATTTTTCCAAGAACGAGAAATAGTTCAAGGATTTTTTGATGGATTAAGTCAAATGACTCCTATGTAGAAGCAAGATGTTTTGATGATGCCAAAGGATCAAGTGCTTCCAAGTTTTATTCAAGACAAGAATCCAAGAATCCAAGAAAATCAAGATATATGATCAAGTTGATCTCTAGAATCTTAGGAAGAAGTTTCCAAATTGAAAAAGCAAAAGGTTTTGCCATAGAATTCTATCTAAATCATTTTAAATTGAGATTTACTCTCTGGTAATCAATTACCAGCAGCTGAAAATGTTTATAACAGTCACTAGAAATTGAATTCAAAATTTATAATGGGTAATCGATTACACATGGATGGTAATTGATTACCAGCAGTTTTTTTTAACGTTTTAATTCAAATTTCAAAACCTGTAATCGTTTACACAAGTTTTGTAATTGATTACCAGAGGGGATTTTCGAAAAATAATTTCCAAGAGTCACATCTATTCAAATGGTTTTATGAATGGCCATCAAAGGTGGCTTGGAAGCACGAATTTAAAGAGAGTTTTCATTGCCCAAAAAGTTTATCCTCTCAAAAGATTAAGAGTTTTTCTGAACTGAACTGTCTTATCTTCTCAAAAAGATTCCTTGGTCAACCACTTGCATATTCAATAAGGAATTTTGATTGGTCTTCATCGTACAATCTATCCCTTTTAAGAGAGATTTCTTCTTCTCTTCTTCTTATTTCTGAAAAGGGATTAAGAGACCGTGGGTCTCTTGTTGTAAAGGATTCCCGAACACAAGGGAAGGGTTATCCCTGTGTAGTTCAGACTTTGTAAAAGGAGTTTTACAAAGAGAGTAGAAAATCTCAAGTGGGTTGCTTGAGGACTGGATGTAGGCACGGGAAGTGGCCGAACCAGCATAAATCAAGTTTGCATTCCTCTCTTCCCTTAAACTTCTTTTATTTATTGCTATTTATCTTTTGCTTTAAAGAAGTTTATTTTGAATTATCTTTTGAGTAATTCATGTTTAAGGGTGAATTGTTAATCCAAAAAGAAAGAGTGATAGTTCAATTGGGGAATAGTCTGTGCATCTTAATTCAACCCCCCCTTTCTTAAGATAACTGAGGCCATTTGTCCAACATCCTATTCTTGACAACTCGCTTCTTTAAGAAGATAAACTTTCCAGAATGATAAAATGAAGTCACATGAACGTCTATATTTTTACTTGAAAACACAGTCAATCAAATGCCTTTTTTATTTTGAAACTTATTTGTTTTGAACTTTACTCGTTGTTTTACGGCACCCCCACCAACGTGCAAGACGAGTAATCTCTGATTGAACAGTCTTAGAAGTCAACACTCAGGAGCGCAGGTCGCTTGAGCAAGCAGACCAATGGCTTGCACCCACATTCCGGTGAAAGTTGAATAAGCAAACATGCGTTTGTGAGAGGATGAGGGACAAATATATCAACTTTATCCATTTCATTTAACATTGTAACTGTGGTTTACAATAATGGCATAAACTTGGAAATCCTGATGAGTCATTAGAGACACCTAACAACAGCCTTCAAAATTGCCCCATGTGTGGCATCTCTTGTCAATGTCAGGATTTACACGCGATTCTCCTCAAATTTCAGCCAGCCCGCACCAATTAGACCTTGCACCATACGCTTCAGAGCCCTACAATGCTCAATGGAACGCCCCGGGGCTTCTCCGTGACAAGCACACGTTGCGTTTCGAGTCGTATTCTCGGAGAAATGGAGGTTGATGAACCTTGGCTAGGGTTATGGCTACCATTGAATTATCAAGTAGATATGGGAGCAAGTCAGCATAGGACACTGGAATTGGGGTGAATTCTACAGGCTTTCTCACTGCAAAATTCATTTCTTGGTTGGTGTTTTTGGTTTGTGCTAAAGGTGGTGTTCGTCATTGGAAGTGCGGTAGACAGACTTTGTGGTTGATTTAGGGATGGCCTTTGTGGATAACTGGGCGGTGGGTAAGGAGAGGGGTTGAGTAATGACATTGTTGGGTTGGTGGGAAACTTGGCCGTACAGGAATGGCAGTCATAGCATGGGTTTCTCCCTCATCCTCACCCTCTTTATTTGCCCCAGTTTTCTCATTCGTCCAAGCAGGATGATTAAATTTGCCTCTTTTCAGACCCACTTCGATGTTTTTGCTGGCGAAGACCAAATCTGTAAAACTTGAAGGTGTGTAACCCACCATCTTTTCATAGTAGAATACCGGTAATGTGTCTATTATCATTTTTTCTCCGTCATTGAGGTGCCACTTGAGCTGCCAGGTCTCTCCACCTTTGGGCGTATTCTTTGAAAGATCTGTGCCCCTTTTTGCACATGTTCTGTTGTTGCATCCTATCCGGAACCATATCAAAATTGTACTGATACTGCCTAATGAAGGCAACCATTAGGTCCTTCCAAGAGTGGACTCGGGAAGGTTCCAAGTTAGTGTACCAGGTAACAGCTACCCCAGTAAGACTTTCTTGGAAGGAATGTATCAGCAATTCCTCATCTTTTGCGTATTCCCCCATCTTCTGACAATACATCTTTAGATGGTTCTTGGGACAAGTAGTCCCCTTGTACTTGTCAAAGTCCAGCACCTTGAACTTGGGAGGGGTGATGATATTAGGTACTAGGAACAACTCTTCTAGGTTAGCAAAGTCATAATCTTCACCTCCTTTAATGGCCCTAAGCCTTTCCTCTAGATGATCCAACTTTCCCATTCCTGCCATAGTCATGAGGGTTTTAAACCGCTGTGGAACATGAGGGTTGTGGTTGGGGGTGATACTGAGGGCCTTCCGAAGTGTTTTCAAGGGGTATACCACCAACTGCTTTCCCTTCAGTGGCATATTCGAGCCAAGGCTCGAAGTCGGCTAGATTGTGATGGGGAATTTCATGTGTCTCCCCCACGGTTTAAGAGACATGTGCATGATCAGTTCGGGGTTGTTGGCTCTCAATGGGTATAGGAGTGGAGTTATTGACATTCTTATTGGGACTGTACGCCACATTGGGTGGCGTATAGTTGAGAGGCAAGCCATATGGCGGGAAGGCGTGCTCATTTTGAATTTGCACATCATGGGGGCTGCCCGTACTTCCCAAATCTTTGCCTACCATATCTGAGGTTGGATGATTCATTTGGTTGATGCCGGATGGGGACATCAGGTTCACCTTAGCAACAACGCTGGTAGCGGCAATTGCAACCGCATTGGCTTCCATTATCTTCTTCACGCTCATCATGGCCTCCATCATTGTGGCCATTTTCTCTTTAATGGCCTCCATGTCGGCCTTCATCTTCTCTTGTATCTCCTCTACTTCACCCATTACTCTAGCTCTAGCACAAGTTCGGTGAGGACGCCGTAAAGCATGTTTTTTTTTTTATAACAATGATTAAGTTCATTTTATTTTATTTTATTTTATTTTTCAAGGAAAGAATGCAATGAGCAATGCAACCAATGAAAAGCATGGATGTATGCGAATGATGTACAGTTGAAGTATTGCAAATTTTTCCGCAGGATATGGGGTTGAATCAATTTAGATTTTCAACATGGTCCATGACATCTTTGTCAAGGTGAAACTGGAAGTAGCAAGGACATCAACAATCCTAAATATGTTTGGCAGTAGACGAAGCAGTGATGTGACTCGATTCATCTTTTGCCCCAATTTTGCAAGACGGTTACTTCCATATTTCAACTTGACTTAATGAACCTTTTTATAAAAGCATGAGCTTGGTTCTACCCTATAATCCAAGGAATGGCAATTCTGATCGCCAATACTTCAACAACATCTCATAGGGATGAATGACTCGGGCATACTTTAAGCTATGCATGGAAAATGTAATTATGAAATTGAGATGCCCAAAGAAACACCATTTCCTAGTTAACCATGCATTAGGTACCATGTTCAATTATTTTGTTTTGTTGTTGTGTGTTTTTTTTTTTAGAAATGGGTTTATGATCCCAACATGGTTGGCTCATGGTGCCTAACACATGCAACTAAGAATGTAGTGTGAAGTTTCACGTTTCCCCTTTTTTGTTTTTGTAGAGGAAAACACAAGGATGAGCAAACATGAAAACAAATGGTATGCAATTTTGCAGATCAAAAAGTTTGTTGAACGCATATGCATGATGATGCCATGACTCATGCAAAATGTGAGGCTGGAATATGATAACGGACAAATGCAGGAACGATATGTTCATTATGATGTTATGAAGAGATGCTTATGCGATGCATGATATGAATGCATTTTACGGACACGAGAGTCCGAAAAATTATCTCTTCTTACTTGCGCATTTGGGGGCGCAGTGCCCCATGTGTACAATTAAGAAGGTGATATGGACCTTCCGGCTTCCCATGACAAAGGACGAGACCAACATACAATGCATGCTAGAGATAAAATGCGGGAGTGACTAGATTCGCACTGATTTTTGGAGTAACAACGTGGGATAAACTCATTTTATTCAAAAAGTTATAACTAGTCAAGATCTGAGCGACAATACAAACTTCCTAGCGGTTTCTAATCATATGGTCCATTAAGTCTATCATATGCTGACAATAGCTGAGAAGTCCATGGATCTCCTTGGGGGCGGAGTAGGTGTCCGCCATTGCTTTGGCCTTGGCTAGCAATCGAGGAAGTTCTTGACTCTTGTTCAAAGTAAGAGCAAATCGGTCCATCCTCATTGTTGCCTCTTGGTGCAATGAATCAATTACCCTTTCCCTTGCTTCCCTTTCTGCTGATATCTTGGCGTACTCATCCTCTAGCCTTTGCTCGTGAGTCGCCGCTAGATTTAGCTTCTCTTTGCACTCATCGATGATGGCCCACATATTCCCTTCAGTCTCACTTTAACTGTTGGGACAAATTTCTTTTCGACCTAAGGCAAGCCTTTAGCTCGTCCTTCCAGATCATGCCTTTGACCCGTGATGATTCCTTTCACCTCTTTGGAGTTTGAGCTCACTATTGCTGCCCTATAAAGCCCCTCAAAACTTTGTTTTGGTCGTGTTCTTCCTTTCGGGCCTTCTTGGTTTCTCGTTCCAAGGCTTCATCGGTGGCCATATTGACGTCCCTTAGTTCATCATACTCTCTTCAGACTTTGATGGCTATGGACTTGAACTTCTCTTTGACTACCCGGGCTCTTTCAAGCTTTGCCTTTAGGGCTTGTACCTCATCACTTTCTTCTGAAGCTTTAACCTCATTGTCTCACAGTATTTAGATTTGGGAGCCAATCCAATCCTTGTGTTCGGACTCTCAGCCACTTATGATAGCCGCCGATGATCCCATTACTGCTTCCCCTAAGCTCTCTGTCCTTTCTTCACGCTGCATCCCATGCCTTGCGAACTCCTTGGAGTACCCTCGCGTTTTGGTCACTGAAAACCCCGTGCAATGCAAGGCGTGATGCTTTCGTCTGATGGCACTCCTCTCATGGGTAGCCAAGCTGTCTTATGGCAAGGACGGGATTATAATTAATACAACCCCTTGTTCCCATCAAGGGAACATTTGGACATCCTTCGCATGAAGATAGAATCCAGATTCTTCCTTCCTTCTAGCGAGGGAACCAATTAACAGACGCCCCTCCATGCTAGCCAAGAGTTGGTCCCAATTCGCCTTTTCTTTTTTTCGACGCACGAGCGGTGACCTTGTAGCGGATAGACAGGCCTACCTTCTTGGAGAAAAAGGTGTGAAACCAGCCACACATAGAGAGCCAGTGCACAACAAACAATTCTTGTGCCGCTCTTTTCACATCCCCGGTCGAACGTGTCATACATGGCCAAAATGGCGACGACCGGGCTTTCCTTGCCATGATGAAAGGCGAGGAAAGCGTCAATCGCTGCTAGGTCCACTAACCCTTCCATATTCGGAAAGAGGACAACTCCAAAGATCAAAAGCGCCAAGATGTCAACAAAAGAAAGCCCATTCGCCTTGATTTGCCAAGGCCTTTTCCCTTTCCTCCAAACACTTCCTTTACGAATACGGGAGCCCGATAAACTGTCTCCTTCTTAGATACAACGTCTAGGGGTAGCAAAGTGCCCCAATGTATGTATTTAAAACGGTGACACGGACCCTTCGTTGGTTTGTTTACAAAGGGGATCAAGACAGAACCCATGTGCGATGCATATGCGAAAGGCGCAACACGGGAATGTACATAGTATGACAATACACACTGAATATAAGCAAAAGGGTATATGACACTTATGCATGGCAGTGTGAAAAATGGCACGCAGCGTGTTTGCTCCGTGCCCCTATTTAAGGGACCTATAAGGGAGAGAGCTAACTAGGCTTTTAGTAATAACCCCCAAGGTAGTCATATCTCTCTTGAAGGTTTCTAGAGGTATCATCCCCTTCGAAGAACATACTGCAGCAGTAGGGACTACTAGCAACAATATGTTTTCAAAGAGAAAAACTCTAGATGAGGGTTCACTGTAATCAAGCAAGACGGAGACCTAGCATGATCACGGATTCACCTCCACTCCTTATGTTCCCACGAACTCGGGTATAGGGCCCTTTTTCAACTCACCGTGTGTGCAAATAGTGTTAGTGTTTGTGTGCATCAAATGAATAAATATTTACCTCAAGCATACAAAAAATGCACTAAAAGCATCAAAGAGTTATATATACAAGAACATAATGAAGGAAAACCAACAAAGGAGTAAGTCATGGTAAAACATTGCGCAAGATTAAATGGCCTAACACTCTAAAAACAGTCCCCAGTGGAGTCGCCAACTGTCGCAACCTACCCTTCGGCGGGAGGGCGACGCGTGACTCGCGGGATGCGTGTTCCATGAAAGGAATACGCGCGGAGTCGCCACCAACGTTTATTTGAGGAAAACGTCGGAAAAACCGGAAAAGACGCGATCTACGAACTTTTAAGTGAAAGGCTCGGGAGTTGTATTTACACGCGGGGAAGGTATTAGCACCCCACACGTCCGTCACAAGGGACGGCAGCCTTTAATCGAATGTGCAAACATGACTTTGATTTTTACGTTCCCTTTTATGTCCTTATATCCTTTATACCCTTTTTATATTTTTTCTCTTTTTGTGGTCGACAAGGGTGTTTCCCTTTGCTCCTACGTATTCCTCAATTAGGATGAGAAAATCAAACCTACGTAGTTCTTTCTTATCAAGTGATTTCTTTTTTACTTAAGAGGTGATCATTTTAAGGCGTTGGACCTTGAAAATGATCCATTTTACTTAGTAAGAAATTGAAATGACAAACTTCAAAAAAACTATTTTTATGGACGAGCTTGACTAGGCGAGTTGATTTTAGCCTTAGTTTCACTTTAGTTATTAGTCAATTCGATTAAGAATGAGAAATCCCAAAGAGAAAACGTCCAATTGATTTTTCGCTTTATTTTACTAAAAGACGTTTTTTTATTATTATATTATTATTTTACCTCTTTTTTTTATTTCCAACGTGGTTACGGCACGACCGAACGGTCGGAATTCATTTTAACCGAAGTTAACGGATAATACAATTCAAACGATCGGTGGAAATTTATTTTATTTTTAGGTTAAGCGAGAAATGACTTAAATAAAATGGCTTAAGCACGTCAAAAAGGGGGTATAAAAAGTAAATGAAACGAGAATAAAAATACACGAAACACAATGTGGACCACCACGGGTACATAGAATGAATTGAAAAGCTTGGTTTGAGGTACTTACCCGTTGAAGATCGAAGAACGATGAAGAACGAATGAAGAACGTCGAAGAACGGTCGAAACCTTCGCGAAATTCCTTACGAAAACGTTACGGAAACGTTTCGGAAGCGCCTCGGCTTAGATTTTCTTCACGGAAACAATTTTTCCAAGCAAATTCGAAAGAGAGAGAAGTGCCTAAGGGGCTGAACCCTTTTTCACTTCACTTCTCCCCCTATTTATAGAAAATTGGGGGAGAAGCTTGCCACCCAGCTCGCCCAGGCGAGCAGGGTTGCTTCCTCCAGAAGCAACAGCCTTCTGAAGGAATCTTCTGGAGGGCCCAAGTGGGCCTGGTTGCTATTTGCACCCCCATTTTTACTAAGTATACCCCTCTGCCTTTTTTTGGTGATTCTTTTTTCGTAAAGTTACGGAAACTTACGAATTTCGTAATGATACTTGTTTTCTTTCCGTAATGTTACGGAACCTTGTGGATTACATAATCATCCCCTTTTTGACTTACGGAATGTTACGGAACCTCACTAATTGTGCAACGATGCTTCCATTTGATTTCCGGTGTGTCACGGAACCTTACGGATTGTGCATCAATATTTTCTTTTGTTTTCCGGCACGTCCCGGAATTTCACAAATTGCCTAATGATGGGTGCCAAGCACCTTACAAGGACCAAACAAAAGTCGCATGTCATCAAGCAAAGGTCCCCGGACGAAATTAGGGTATGACATCATGGAAGCCCCAAATTTTCCTTATACCTGGTGGAGTGGGCCACTCAAGAATGACCTTTATTCTCTTAGGTTCGTTGGAACCCCTTGATCACCATTTAAAAAATTAAGGAAAGTAATGCAATAAAACATACCTTTTTCTATATTTTCATGTTAATTATTCCTACCAAAAAGTACGACAAACCTATGGTGTCCCATATGAGCAACTAAGTTTATAGTGAAACTAAAAATAAGAACAAACCTACCTAATGAGTCCCTATGTATGTGAATCATGAAGATGTTGGATGCATGGGTGATTTTACAAAAGAGTGTTGCACCATTCAACACATTCATCATACCACTTATCATAGGGATTCGGTGCCTCATAATACCTATTTCGGGCACCAACAAAGCACATGGAGTTAAGCTCTTACGAACCAAACCCTTATCCAACAACTCCTTTACTTGAGGAATAACCTCAAGCTCAAGAGGTATGGCAGTGCTAAGGGATGTTTCCCTTGATAGTAGAAGGTAGAAAGATTGTTTAAGAAGGAGTGCTCTTTTGATATCACCTTTTGTTGCAAAATGATTTTCCTTCTTAACAATCTTCTTGGAGGAATCCTTTTCCTCTTTTTCCTTCCCCTTGGCTTTTGAAGACAAGGCCTACTATCCTTTTTTTATTTTGTTTTTCTAGTTTTTCTTCCTCATTTCTCTTATCTTTCATAGTTAGTTGATCTTTGGCCACCTGTGAAGGTGTTTGAGGATGCAACACAAATTTAGTGCCAAGATGGGTGAGGGTAATCTCATTAGTTAGGCCATTGTAAATGATCTTCCTATCAAATTTCCATGGCCTTCCTAAAAGAATATGCCCTGCCTCCATGGGAACTATATCACAATTAACTTCATCCTTATATGTCCCAATGTAGACTAATCTTGTGCTACAACAATTGGAAACTAATCTTGTGCTACAACAATTGCAACAAGATCCACTATCTACAATGAGAGAACAAGTTTTATCTAGAATTTTGCATCTTGTATGAAAGATGTTCTCTCTTTGCGATTGAGATAGATCACAAGATTGACCTCCAAGGAGCCTTCTAACCATTAGGAGGTCACCTTCTTCATGGGGTTAGACTTACTCACTAGACTTTTCACCCCTTACTTCATCTTCACTTCCACTAGAGGAAGGGGAAGAAGTAGTCTCCTCTTGACTACTATAAATGTCTTGAACCCTCATAATCATGGTTTTCTTTGTGGGGAATTGAGAGGCAATGTGACCTCTCCCAAGACATTTGAAGCATTTAATGTTGCTATTCCTTTCTTGGGAACTAGTCTTAGGGGTGGATTTCTCTATGGTTTTACCCTTATCTTCCTTGGGTTTTGAAGGTGCAGCCCCCAAAATTCCTTTGGCTTAGTCATTCCTTGGATAAGAGTGAAAGCCATAAGATTTTGAATAAGGCTTTCTTTTAAGTTGTTGCTCCACTCTTATACAATGTTGGACTAGCTCATCTAGTTCCCTATATGGAGAGAGTTCAACCTTGTCCCTTGTTCGTAACCGGCAAGTGTACCAGATCACACAAGTAGTATAAAATGGTAAGAACCGAGTATCGAAAATATAACTGTGGTTATGAATAGGTATTTAAACTATCTAGGAAAAAATAAAGAAAATCACGCAAGAGAAATACTGTGTAAAAACAAGTAGAGAAAGCGTTGGTCTTCCTCATAGGTTCGTGATGCTAAAAAGGATGTTCTCTATTTAACAATGCTCATGCGTTCCTATGTTGTCTCCTGGACTGCTAGACCCCGATTCCTCATGATAGCCTAGCCTAGTCCTGATCAAGCCTTGTCCGCAGATTCCTCTTGTAAGACTAAACTCAACCAAGATCGCATTAAGACACATATACACAACTAAGTTCTTGTATCCCGATTCCTCGTGATAGCACAATAACTTAGTCCCGTACTATCAAGGACTTTAGAATCAGACCAGTTCCCACTGTTGAATGACCCTAACAAAGCATGCATCTACGTGATCAAGGTAAAAGCACACTGGAATGAAAAGCAGATAGCACATAGAACACACAAAACATCATTACATAGATAGAAATATATTTACATCAGGTACCTACAGGGAAGATCCAACAGAGGATTTAGCTTTCCATAGTTCGGAAACCTCCTTTACAACAAAGAGAAGAACAAGATGAAAGACTGCAAAAACACAAGTGGTGAGGATGTCTCCTTCACCTCTAGAATCTCACAATCACTCACAAACTCATCTCAAGCTCTCAGAACGGCTTCCACTTCGAACTCGCATCTCTGCAGATCTTCACACAGCAAAATCTCTCAGAACTCTCTAGAACTTCCTAAACATGCAAAAGCTTCAAGCCAAGGCCATACTCTAGTGCATGAAGAGGCTTCTTCAAGAAAAATGCCAAACTCCCGTTGCAAATCTGATTTCAGGCTTAAATAGGTGGCCTTGTTCGTGCTCATGTGCTTAGCACAGATCTGGATCGCTTAGCGCGCATAAGTGGATTTTGGCTTAGCGCGCTTGTTTCGCTTAGCGGATGAGCTAAAGCGGTGTGCTTGATGACCTAGAGCGGTGTGCTTGATGACCTGGAGCGGTGCGCTTAGCGAACTTGACATGTCATCTTCTTCTGGATTCTTCCTCGCGCTTAGCCACTGAAGGTTGCGCTTAGCGAATTCTCGCTAAGCCAGAAGCTTGGCTTAGCGAAAGAGTGAAAACAGCACTTTGCCAAAGTTGCCTATGTAACCTGAAATTTTGAGACATTGATTATTAAACACACAAAAAAAAAGTATAAATTATCTATTACCTATATTTAACAAAAAGTACTTATAATATTATGAAAATAACTATAAATAGGAGAAGTTTGATACAATATACACAAGTTTTATACGCAAAAGTTAGTCGTTTTCACCGACTAACATCCCTCACTTCCATATTAAGCCCACTAAGGAACCTAGCTATGCTTGTTCTTTCCTCCTCCTTAAGTCCAGCTCTTAAAATGAGTAGTTCCAATTGTTGTCTATAGTCTTCAACATTCATACTCCCTTGTCTAAGCCTTTGGAGCTTGTCCATAAGCTCCCTTTCATAGTAGGAGGGAATATGCCTCTTCCTAAGGGCACTCTTAAGATCATTCCAATACTCTACAGGAGGATTTCCATGAATCCTTTGTTCCCTAACAAGGGAAGTCCACCAATAGAGGGCATACCCTTGAAAGCTAAGGGTAGCCAATGGAACTTTTCTCTCTTCGCTAATATGATGGCAAGCAAAGAGTTGTTCAACCTTCATTTGCCAATGTAAGTAGTCCTCAACATTATCTTTTCTATGGAAATATGGGAGGCTAATGTTAACCTCTTGAGGACTTCTATCCTTTTCTCTTTTTTGGGAATGATATTTAGTATGTGAACTATGGTGCCCTCTATAATAGTCGCTAAGTTCTTCACTTAAACTCTTGCAAGAGTCATGCTACTATAGGAAACATGTTTTTCTCTTTTCATTTCTTTCATTATTTTTCTTCTTTCTTCCTTTCTTATTTGTTCTCTCTCCTCTTGATTTATTTCAACCCTCTATTTTCCTTTTTCTTTTCTTTCTAGTTTTTCTTTCCATAACTTGAGGGAACTCAACTCATAAAAGATTCTAGATAGAGGATCCTTATGACTAGTACCCTCACCATTAACACTAAATGAATGATAAAAGCTAGGGTTCAAAAGAACTCAAGATAAGTGTGATAAGCAAGAATAAAGTATTATATAATTACAAGATGAACTAAGTGTGACTAGTAAAGAAAATAAGCTACGAAAGTAAGCAAGAAATTAAAATGCAAGAAATGTAAACTAGGAGGATCCTAGGAGTGTATGGATGACCACATTTAAGGTTCCCAACAAAGCACTCACTATCCTAAGGGAAAATTACCTAAAATTATTACACACAAATGCAAGTTTGGTAACCTACTAGAGGCTCCAAACACACTTCCAGTGAAAGGCCTTTTTGTTACAAAACTTGAAAGCAATGAAGTAAATTGCCAATTACAAAATTACTAAATAGTCCTCAATTTTGGTGGTTGTTCTCTCTTTGGTGATTCACTCAATTTGGAGTGCTTCTTAGTCCAATAGCTCTTAAGGTGGTTGGCACTTTGCTTCTTGACTCAAATTCTTCAAGGGATGGCACCAATCCTCCTTTCCAATTTCTTATATGGCAACTCACAAACAAGGAAACTGTTGGAAAAGTGGCCTCAAATATCTTAAGAAGGGGGGGGGGGGGTTGAATTAAGATATCACAAACTATTTCCCCAATTAAAATTTTATTTCACTTTCTATTCAAGTTATAAATTCTCTTAATAATGAACTTCTTAAATATTAATTCAAATAGAGCAATTTGAATATGAATATAAAACAATAATAAATGAAGGAGTTTAAGGGAAGAGAAAGTGCAAACTCAGATTTATACTAGTTCGGCCACACCCTTGTGCCTACGTTCAGATTTATAGGCCTTTGATAGCCATTCAAGAACCAAAGAAAAAGACGTGACTGTTTAGAATATTTTCTGAAAATCTCCTCTGGTAATCGATTACAGTATATGTGTAATCGATTACAAGCTTTAAAATTTGAATTAAAACGTTCAATAACTGCTGGTAATTGATTACCATATATGTGTAATCGATTACACAGTGCAAATTTTGAATTCAAATTTTAATAGCTGTTGTAAATCAGTTTTGGCCACTGGTAATCGATTACATCCTATGGTAATCGATTACCAGAGAGTAAATCTCTTGAAAAAGACTTTTTAACTTAAATTTCTTAGCCAAACCTTTTGCTTCTTCAATTGGAATTCCCTTCCTATTTAATATACTCTTCCTAAGACTCTAGAAACTGTCTTGATCATCCATCTTGAATATCTTTGATTTCTTTGTCTTGAATAAAGCTTTGAGAAACATGTAACCCTTTGGCAAGCTTTGAGAAACATGTAACCCTTTGGCATCATCAAAACATTCAGCTTGATCCTTTGTCTACAATCTCCCCCTTTTTGATGATGACAATCCTGAAATCAAGACAAGCTATATACAAGATGATAGTACGTTCACACAGCCCATACTCCCCCTATCTTTTGGCATGTATGCCTAAATTTAATGATTTTAATTGATTTCTAACCCAAGTTCTGTTCTCTCCCCCTTTGGCAACATAAAAAAGAACTAAGCAAGACAATCAATAGCGAAAACAAAGCCAAACATTAAACCAAAATAAATCCATACATTGTCATAATCAACCAAAGCAAAGTCGAGAAATATAATAATAGTGTAAGATTATGATAACTAGAGCAACAAAAAGCCAAATACATGGCGATAAAACAAAGTACTAATAATACTTAATCCCTAATAATACGTAGTCATAATAATAACATATAAGCTAAGAGGATGATGGAGGCGGTGGTGGTGGATCAAAGCAAGTACGGATGAAGGAGACATCTTCTTCAACTTTGGTGATCCTTGATTCCATGGCATCGAACCGCATGTCGACTTGCAATTCCATAGCATCAAACTTGTCACCAACAAAAGTCTGCAGACCATCGAACTTGTCCAAAAGCTTTTGAAGAAGAGAGGAGTTGTCTTCAACTGGTAGGTTGCCTTCATCATCAGCGGGTTGAGCACCCTTTTTGACCCAAGAGCCATCATGCTCTTTGCGGTAACCAAAAGAAGCAATCACAGCAGCACCAATTAAAAAGGATCTCTTGATTGGAATGTAAGGTTCAGAATCAAGAGGAATTTGAAAGTGGCAAAAAAAAAGAGTGACAAGGTGTGGATATGGCAAGGGAGCATTTAATCGCAATGCCTTATACATGCGATATCTGACTAAGTGTGCCCAGTCAAGTTGACGCCCGGTATGAAAGGCCCACATGATAACAAGATCTTCCTCAGAAACCTGGGCAAGGTTGGAAGATCGTGGAAGCAAAATACGCACAATTAAATAATGAAGGATGCGGCTTTCAAAAGCCAATGAACCGGCAAGAAGGCGTCCGGTCATATCCGCATGGTTGGTGCAAACCAACTGGCGGGCATCATGTGCAGAGAAATCAAATTTCCAGTCGTCATTCAGTGTACCTTCAAATGGTACACCGTCACTGGACAATTGGGTTAAGTCATGGAAAAGGGATTGGTCAATGACCATATTTATCCCAAAAACCTCAGAAATCAAAGTGTTGTCCTGAATTTCTAGATTACAATAAAAAGCTTTAACTAATTCAGGATAAACAGGCAATTGTAATGACATGAAAGGTATGAGACCTAAGTTCTGAAATGCTTGAATGCAATCAAAACTTTCAGCAGAAAAGAATTCCATATCAATGAACTTAGGGTCGATAATGGAACGAGATGAGAAAAGATTTGAGTACCGTTTCTGCTGTTCTTCGGAATAAAACAATGTGGAAGAGGATAAGGAGGGTGGAATTGGTGTTGTGGATGCGCTGGTGGCTCCGGAACGATGAGCTCTTGAAGCCAAAGCGGAGGCGGATGAACCCTTACGTTTCTTTGATGATTCTGCCATATGATAGAGTTTTTGCAGATTTCAATCGGTGAAATCAAAAGGAAATTGAAAAAGAAGAAGATTGCAAGTTACGGGAGTCGATTTGATGAAGAAATGAGTAAGATAGGAAGGTTTGAAGGTTTGGGAATGGAGGAACGTCGCAAGGGGGAAGAGGCTGCGCATGGGTTTCTGAAAAACGTGATATTTATAGACCAGGACGCATTGTAATCGATTACAAGTAATGGTAATCGATTACAGGTGGAAGCAGCCTACTGGTAATCGATTTCATGAATACTGTAATCGATTACAGGCCATCTGTTCTAGTGTAATCGATTACAGTATTCATGTAATCGATTACCAGAACAAAAAAATAGCCTTTTTCTAAAAGAAAACTTATTTCTAAGTCTAAAAACTTATACTATCTTAAGAGTTAATTATACTAACAAGAAAAGTACACTAAATTAAACAAAAACAAGTGTCATACTTAATCAAAACACAATCAATCAATCATAAACTTTACCTATCCAAATCACTAAGGTCTAAAAGTCCTAATTCTCTTCTTATTGAAAAGAATATATCCTTTGGGAGAGGTTTTGTAAAGATATCAGCAAGCTGATTCTTTGTATCAACAAACTCTAGCAAACAATCTCCCTTTAGAACATGGTCTCTTAGAAAATGGTGCCTAATTTCTATATGTTTCGTTCTAGAATGTTGTACAGAGTTTTTGGATAGATTTATGGCACTAGTGTTATCACACCTAATAGGTATTCGATCAAGAAGGATACCATAGTCAGATAATTGTTGCTTCATCCATAAAATCTGTGCACAACAACTGCCGGCAGAGATATATTCCGCTTCAGCAGTGAATAAAGCAACACTGTTTTGTTTCTTACTATGCCATGAGACAAGAGCGGATCCAATGAATTGACAAGTTCCACTTGTGCTTTTTCTATCAGTTTTAGATCCGGCAAAGTCAGAATCAGAATATCCTATTAAGTTACATGTTGAGTTCTTAGGATACCATAATCCTAAATTGATTGTACCTAATAGATATCTCATGATTCTCTTTACTGCACTCAAATGTGATTGTTTGGGGTCGGATTGAAACCTAGCACACATGCATACACTAAACATAATATCAGGTCTACTAGCAGTTAAATAAAGAAGAGATCCGATCATACCTCGATACTGTTTCATGTCTATAGATTGACCAGATTCATCTTTATCTAAGTAACAGCTAGTGCTCATTGGTGTAGCCATGTGTTTTTCACTTTCCATACCAAATCTTTTGATCAATTCCTCGTAGTACTTGGCTTGATTGATGAATACACCTTCTTGAGTTTGCTTGATTTGTAATCCCAGGAAGTACTTTAGTTCTCCCATCATTGACATTTCAAATTCACTTTGCATATCAAGGGAAAACTCCTTGCACAATGAATCATTAGTAGATCCAAAAATTATATCATCAACATATATTTGAACCAACAAAATATCATTATGCTTTCTCTTTATGAACAATGTGGTATCCACTTTTCCTCTAGAAAATTCTTTTTCTAGGAGAAAACTGCTTAAACGTTCATACCATGCCCTAGGGGCTTGTTTCAAACCATAAAGAGCCTTTCGCAATTTATAAACATGATTTGGTTTATCTGGGATTTCAAAACCTGGGGTTGTTCAACATATACTTCTTGAATTAAGCCATTTAGAAAATCACTTTTAACATCCATTTGATAGAGCTTAAAATTCATTATGGATGCATATGCTAAGAGCATTCTAATGGCTTCTAATCTTGCAACTGGAGCATATGTTTCTTCATAGTCTATTCCATCTTCTTGATTGTACCCTTTTCCTACTAACCTAGCCTTTCTTTTTCAAATCTTAGTTTTGGCAAACCAACAACTAAATCTTTCGATATTAATCTATTTAAGTGTTCCATGTTTATATGTGCAATCCGTTTATGCCACAACCATGGATCATCATCTTTACTGAGAAAACATTGATTACTATCTAGTTTTTGACTTAAGTCTATCATGTAAACATTGTTGACTCTAAACCCTATATGCTTTATATTCGTATCATGTTTATGTTCAATGACACACTTTTGAGGATCAAATGATACCAGATAGCCTTTGTCACATAATTGACTCACACTAAGCAGACTATGTTTAAGACCTTCAACAAGTATAACATTTTCAATGGAGGTTGAGGAATTTGTACCTATTTTTCCAACTCCAAGAATTCTACCTTTGTTGTTGTCACCATAAGTTACATGTCCGCTTTTCTTGGGAGAGATATGTATGAATTTTGATTCGTCTCCCGTCATATGTTTTGAGCATCCGCTATCTATGTACCACTTTTTCCTCAAGGGTTCCTCTTCATCACTTTCATAACTTTTAGCCATAAGGCAGAGGTTTATCTCTTCATTTTCTGAATCTTCAGAAGATTCCATATCATTTTCATCCCATGTAATGTATGCTTTCTTCAATTTCTTTTCATTAATATTTTTTTTTTCAGACTTCTCCATCTTTTTCTTGAAGATGGGACAATCAACCCTCAGATGTCCAGGTTGATTGCACTCAAAGCATTTTAGAGTAGAGGATGAAGTTTTTGTCCTTCTTTTAGATTTAAAATTGGGTCGCTTTTGATTTCCTCTGACTCTCAGGAACTTGTTGAATCTTTTTACAAAAAGACTAATATCTTCATCATTATCCAAGTCAATTGAATCTTCTTTATCACTGTCTTCTTGGATAGCAGATGAGGCTTTAAGAGCGATTCCCTTCTTCTTCTTATCAGTTTCTTCATGTTGATTTAATCTCAATAATTCCATTTCATGCTCCTGCAATTTTCCAAATAACGTAGCAAGAGACATACTAGACAAATCTTGAGATTCTGTAATGGTTGTTACCTTTGGTTGCCATTCTCTATTAAGACATCTTAAAACTTTATTTACTAGATCTTCATTTTGAAAAGTTTTTCCTAGAGATGCAAGATGATTAACTATGTGTGTGAACCTCTTTTGCATGTCTTGTATACTTTCATTTACATTCATCCTAAACAGTTCATATTCACGAGTTAATGTGTTTATCCTAGATCTTTTAACATTTGTTGTGCCTTCATGTGTTACTTGAAGTGTATCCCACATATCCTTAGCACTTTTACAATTTGAAACCCTAAAGTATTCATCTATTCCTAGGGCAGATGTAATAATATTTTTGGCCTTTAAATTATATTGTACTAATCTTCTTTCTTCCTCAGTCCAATCTGCTCTAGGTTTTTCTATTGTTGCACTTTCGGCCACTATAGAGGGAACATAAGGTCCTTGTTCTATTGCTTCCCAAATATTTAAATCTATTGCCTCTATAAAGATTTACATGCGGGTTTTCCAGTAGTGGTAACCCACTCCATTAAAGATGGGAGGTCTATTTATAGAATTTCCCTCGGGAAACAAGTAGTTTGATGAGGCCATAATTCTTGAAGCTTCTAAACTTTAAACAAGAATGAAGCTCTGATACCACTTGTTGGACAAGTGGCCTCAAATATCTTAAGAAGGGGGGGGGGGTTGAATTAAGATATCACAAACTATTTCCCCAATTAAAATTTTATTTCACTTTCTATTCAAGTTATAAATTCTCTTAATAATGAACTTCTTAAATATTAATTCAAGTAGAGAAATTTGAATATGAATATAAAACAATAATAAATGAAGGAGTTTAAGGGAAGACAAAGTGCAAACTCAGATTTATACTGGTTCGGCCACACCCTTGTGCCTACGTCCAATCCCCAAGCAACCCGCTTGAGAGTTCCACTATCTTGTAAATTCCTTTTACAAGTTCTAAACACACAAGGACAATCCTTCCTTTGTGTTTAGAATTCTTTTACAACAAGAGACCCTCGGTCTCTTAATCCCTTTTTCAGAATAAAGAAGAAGAGAAGAAGTAATCTCTCTTGAAAGAGATAGATTGAACAATTTGAGCACTCAAATAATTCCTTATTGAATCACAAGTGTTTTGGCCAAGGAATTTGTAAGAGGATAAAACAATTTTGCTTTTTAAGAGGATAAGATCTTTTTGTTCACAAAAACTCTTAGCAAATTCGTGTCTCAAGTCACATATATATAGGCCTTTGATAGCCATTCAAGAACCAAAGAAAAAGATGTGACTGTTTAGAATATTTTCTGGAAATCTCCTCTGGTAATCGATTACAGTATATGTGTAATCGATTACAAACTTTAAAATTTGAATTAAAACGTTCAATAACTGCTGGTAATTGATTACCATATATGTGTAATCGATTACACAGTGCAAATTTTGAATTCAAATTTTAATAGCTGTTGTAAATCAGTTTTGGCCACTGGTAATCGATTACATCCTCTGGTAATCGATTACCAGAGAGTAAATCTCTTGAAAAAGACTTTTTAACTTAAATTTCTTGGCCAAACCTTTTGCTTCTTCAATTGGAATTCCCTTCCTATTTAATATACTCTTCCTAAGACTCTAGAAACTGTCTTGATCATCCATCTTGAATATCTTTGATTTCTTTGTCTTGAATAAAGCTTTGAGAAACATGTAACCCTTTGGCAATCTTTGAGAAACATGTAACCCTTTGGCATCATCAAAACATTCAGCTTGATCCTTTGTCTACAGAAACAAAGAGACAAGCAATAACCAAAGACCAAAAAATGAAATGAAAGGTAAACCAATAAATTTTAACAAGACAAATTTTCAAGGATTATTCAACAATTAAAGCAATGAAAACCACATAAAAGCATGCTAGGACTCAAAGTGAAACCTAGAATGGCTCTAGAGTAGAGTTAAAAAAACTAAAAAAAAGACTCAAGAAACCTCTAGTTTGGCCACTTGTTTTCACACTACTTTTCAATTGAAATTTCAGATCTAAGATTGGTATAAAATAGGCACCAATTATAGAACGAATTTTGAGCCAAAACAACAAGCACACTTCATTTTCACTTTTTTTTGGACACTGATTTTCTTGTCAAATTGTGGGATTTTTCTTATTTTTTATTTTTATCTAAATAACTGGGTTCTTTCTTCTATTTTTTTCCAGATGTCTAGAAAATTCAGAAAAAATTTCAGCTTCAAATTCGAAGTATTCAAGCCATGGTGGAGTTAAGAACATAGTGTGCCAAAACTGACAACAACCAAAATTTCAACCTAGAAATCAAGAGTAGTGTTTATGTTGCTTAAGGCTTGGATTGTTACAATTTGTGTTTTCTTATGATCAATTGTCTTGAATAACACAATTCAAGAGAGCTTAAGACTTATTTTGATTCACAAATCCAGCCACAACTCAGCACCACAACTCAATTTCTTCATAGGCATCATATAGGAAACTTAGAAAACAAAAAAAAAGTTCAACAACAAGACTACTTCTAGGAATTGGTTTAGAACATATTATGAACTAAATAACATGCATGAGATAGACTCCAAATTCAAATGATAGGCTAAGAATTGCAAGAATACATGAACAAATGTATCTAGAATTCAATCAACAAAATTAAAATTGAACACAAACTCAGAACATAATGTGACAATTATTATGACAAAACATGACTTTAAGACAACATGAATGAAGTGATTTACACTTAGATTTTTCTGTTTTCTTTTCTAATCAATATTTTGAAATAAAATTGACATCTAAAGGTTTATCAGAAGAGGATTATCATTGAAAAATGATAGAACCTAAAATCAACACAAAAACATGATTCAAGAGTAAATCTATAAAATTTGAACCATAGAAATGCAAGAACAAGTGTTGATATAAGATTTAATTAGTTTATTTTTTTGAATCGACTCTAAACAGAACCAAACCATAAAGACAATGGAGGAGATACATGGATAAGAAGATGAAGAACAAGGAATTAAAATGAATTGACAGAACAAAAAGATATAGGAAGCAAAAGAACATCACTTAGATGAAGATGCTCTTGATACCACATGGCGTAGCTCCATGTGGAGCTTGTAGGCCTTTGATCTTCTGCATCAATGGAGTCCTTTTCTTCTTGAAGTTCAATGGAAGTGGAATAGAGAAGGAAGAAAGATGAGAGGAGATGCCACTTCAAGGAAAAGATGAGTCAAGAACAAGCTCACCACCATAGGAAGCCAAGGATAACAACTTGAAGATAGGAGAAGATGAGTGAAGGGAGACCGAGCACAAAATTTTATGCCTCAAATGAGGTTTAAACTTGAAAGTGTAATTCTCAAATGATCAAAGTGTGGAAGCAATGTCTTCCAAGGTTATTTTGATGATGCCAAAGAATCAAGAGTTAAGCAAATTCCAAAGATTCATGACTCAAGTTTCAAGAAACAAGTTTCAAGAATAAAGATTCAAGAATAATCAAGATCAAGATTCAAGACTCAAGATTCAAGAATCAACAAAAGACTCAATCAAGATAAGTACTAAAAAAGTTTTTCAAAACCATTGAGTAGCACAAGAAGTTTTCACAAAATCATCACCAAAGAGTTTTACTCTCTGGTAATCGATTACCAGAAAGAAGTAATCGATTACCAGAAGGAAGTAATCGATTACCAGAAGGAAGTAATCGATTACCAGTGTTTTAAAACGTTAAGATTTCAAATTTCAAGAGTTACAACTTGTGTTTAAACAATTTTAAATCATTTTAAACTTGTGTAATCGATTACACAATACTTGTAATCGATTACTAGAGCTTCTAAACATTTTAATTTTCAAAATTCAAAATAAAGAGTCGCATCTGTTGATGTGTAATCGATTACACCTTAATGGTAATCGATTACCAGTGACTGATTTCGAAAAATACATTTCCAAAAGTCACAATTCTTCAAGTGACTTGTTTCTGAAGATTTTTTCAAAAGTCACAACTTTTTAAGTGACTAGTTTTAAAGAAATTGCCAAGAGTCACAAGCTTTGACTTGAGTCATCAAGAGATTATAAATATGTGACCATAGCATGAGTTTCAATAATCATCAATCATCTTTGAATCATCTATCTTTCAATCTTTTTTCAACATCATCTCTCAAACATCTTTCAATCAATCTTTCAATGTCTTTCTACAGAATTTTCTGATTCATTTCTCTTCATCATTCTAAAAGTTTTTTATCAACACTTTCTCTTCCAAGAAAAGTTCTTTGCTCAAAAACTTGTGCTATTCATCTTTTTCATTCTCTTCTCCCTTTGCCAAAAGAACAAAGGACTAACCGCCTGAATTCTATTGTGTCTCTCTTCTCCCTTACAAAAGATTCAAAGGACTAACCGTCTGAGAATTCTTTTGATTCTTCCATTCCCCTTAAGCAAAAGATTTCAAAGGACTAACTGCCTGAGATATCTTTTGTTTCCCCTTACAAAGATTCAATGGACTAACCACCTGAGAATTCTTTGTCCCAACACATTGGAGGGTACATCCTTTGTGGTACAAGTAGAGGGTACATCTACTTGGGGATTGTTATACTGAGAACAAGAGAGGCCTCTTGTGGATCAGTTCAAGTGGAGGGTACATTCACTTGGTTTTTCAAAGAGAACAAGGAAGGGTACATCCCTTGTGGATCTTTGGCTTGTAAAGGATTTTACAAGGTTGAAAGAAATCTCAAGAACCGCAGGTTGCTTAGGGAGTTGATGCAGGCACGGTTTGTGGCCAAACCAGTATAAATCTTGTGTTTATCTTCTTCTTCCCTACACTCTTTAATTTCCGCTGTGTAAAAGCCTATTTGAATCTAGTAACATTAAGAAGGATAGATTTTTAATTAGTCAAGACACGTTCATAATTAATTCAACCCCCCTTCTTAATTATTTCGAGGCCACTTGATCCAACACAAAGTTCAAAAAATGCACACACATGGCCTCTATTTAAAGCCCTTGGGGGTAGGATTGCATCTCTAGCCCAATCTTCTTGGAGTCTTCTATCCAATGCCCTTTGGGGGTAGGATTGCATCAATGACTGATTTATTCAAGAGTCTCTACTTTAATCGATTACTTCTCTTTCTTTAAGTAGTTTAGATGTGAACATGAACACTTTAATCTATTACTTTGAGTATCTAAACAATTACATTGTTCTTGAGTTGTTTCCAGGAGTTTGGAAGAACAATTTAATTGATTAAAAAGATAATCTAATTTATTAGTTCATTGAATTAATTGATTACCTTATAGATTTAATCGATTACCGGCGGTTATAATTGTTTTCTCTATAAATAACCAGCTTGTGTTCTCTTCAATCTAATCTCGAAAATAACACAATAAGCCTTTGAATGAGCTAAGATAAAGTGTTGTTACTAGTTAAAGAAAGAAGAGAAGAAAAGTGCTTAGATGAAGTAACTCACACCTTCAAATCTTTTGATTGTGAAGATCTTTTGTGATAAGTGAGTTGTGTCACTTTCTTGAGTTCAAGAAGAACACCTTTCCAGTCAAGCAAGGTTTTATGAAAATGATTGATCAAGTTGTGTCTATCTTTACTCTTGGTTTTCGTGTATGGTTTTACACATTTTTTGTTTGTGCATGAATCACTTAGGGCATGCTAGAATAGGTGTTTCTAGTTTGGGCTAAGAGTAGGGTTCTCTTAGGCTCTTATTCACAAGGGACCCTAGTGTTGGGTGCCTAAGTCTTTTTTCTGGGGTTGGAACTATAGATTGGTTGTGATTGCTTGCAAGGATTCTTTATGCATAGTCAAAATTTAATTTTGGTTTTGGATTAAGATAACTGGATTAGCTTCTCTAGTGATAGAGAGTGAACTAGTATAAAAGGTTGTGTATCTGTTCTCTTAATATGATCTTTATCTCTCATTCAAATATTAATCAGATTTCAAAAAGGTTCGAGATATATCTTTGTGAAAGAAAGAACTTTAATGAAGGATCTTGTACAAAGGGTGGATTGATTAAGTATTGATTGTGTTCGATTTATGAAAAGTTTTGTGATATGATCCGTACAAAAGAAGTTTTTGTAAATCTAGTTTTAAAAGTTCATTTTGTTTTGAGAACCAATCCCCCCCCCCCTTGGTTTGTTGAGTACCATCATCTTTTTCAACTCAGACCTTATCTCAGAATCCTATTAACTGCATTAACATGAGATACCTTTAGACAAGATTGTAATCTTACACAAAGACAAACAGGAAAAACATTATCTGGTATACCAAATGTTAAATATAATAAGGAACCAATCATATCTTATACCAAGCTCTTGGTGCTTGTTTAAGCCAATACAAAGCTTTCACGAGCTTGTACACACACTGAGGTTTCTGCTTATCTTCAAATCCAGGTGGTTGATTCACATACACCTTATCATTAATGAATCCATTTAGAAAAACACTCTTGACATCCATCTAATACAACTTTATTCTTGAGTGCAGCATAGGCTGTCAGTATTCTGATGGCTTCAAGTATTGCTACTGGAGCAAAAGTTTTTTCATAATCAATCTCTTCCTGTTGATTGTTCCCTTAGCAAATCAATTTATCTTTGTCTTTGACTACTTCTCATTCTTCATTAATCTTGTTTTGGAACTGTCATACCCTAATTTCATCCGAGAACTATTGCTTGATGGCATGCAACCTTTGATTGACCGCTTCAAGGTACTTGGCACCCTTTGTTGCACAATATGTGAAGTCTCGAGACGTGCCAGAAATCAAAAGGAAGCGTTGTTACGCAATCCGTGAAATTCCGTAACATGACGGAAATCAAAAGGAAGCGTTGTTACGCAATCCGTGAGTTTCCGTAACTCTTCGAAAGCTAAAAAATGAGTAATTCTTTGATCCGTAAGGTTTCGTAACCTTACGAAAAGAAAACAAGTATCGTTACGAAATTTGTAAAGTTTCGTGACGTTACGGAAAAAGAATCACCAAAAAAAGCAAAGGGGTGTATTTAGTAAAATGGGGGTGCAAATAGTAATTATCGAATCTGGGCCCTTCTAGAGGTTTCTGGGCAATTTCTTGCTTAAGGTGGAAGCAACCTAGCTCGCCTGGGCGAGCTAGGTGGCAACCACCTCCCTCGTTTTGTTAAAAGATGGGCTTCCGGAACTTCCGGGACACCCGTAATGCTTCCGTAAAATTCCCATAACTCTAAATAAGCATATTTCACTTAATATGGGTGAAAAGGAATAGAAAAAAGAAGAAAATCAAGTCCTATAGGCTTCCGTAACTTTTCCGTGAAATTACGAAAGAAGGGGTGAACTTATCAAAAATGGGGGTGCAAATAGCTATTTTGATATTTTGAAATTGGGCCTTCTAGAGTATTTTCGAAGCTGGATTGCTTTTGGAAGAAGCAGCGAGCTGGGCGGCAACCTCCTCCCCTTTTTCCTATAAATAGGCTGAAGGGGGCTGATCTAAGGGTCCTGGATCCCCCTGCTGATGTATTTCAGCTGTTTTGGGTGAAAAAAATTGTTTCCGTGAACAAAATCCAAGCCGAGGTGCTTCCGTAACGCTTCCGAGATGTTTCCGTAAGCAAATCCGTGAAGGTTTTCCTCCGTTATTCGCCGTTCTTCATCCGTTCTTCGTTCTTCAACGGGTAAGTTGCCAAATCCGAGACTTTTAATTCATTTCTTTTTTCTTGGCTTTCATTTTTATTTCGTTCAATTTCGGTTTCTTTTCTTCCGTTTTTGACGAGCTTTAACCAATTGTTTAAGCCGTTTTCTCGCTTAATCAAAAAATAAAATAAATTTCCACCGATCATTTGAATTGTGATATCCGTTAATTTCTGTTAAAATGAAATTCGACCGTTCGGTCATGCCGTAACCACGTTGAAAACCAAAAAGAGGTAAAATAATAATATAATAATCAAAAAATACCTTTTAGTAAAATAAAGCAAAAAAATCAATGGGACGTTTCTCTTTGGGATTTCTCTTTCTTAATTGAATTGACTAATAACTAAAGTGAAACTAAGGCTAAAATCAACCCGCAAAGTCAAGCTCGTCCACAAAAAATCACTAAAAAAGGGATTTGAAAAGTTCAGTATCTCAATTTTTCTTACCAAGTAAATGGATCATTTTTAAGGTCCAACGCCTTAAAATGATCACCTTCCAAGTAAAAAGAATCGCTTGATTCACCCTTGAAAGAACTGCGTAGGTTTGATTTCCTCTTCAATGGAGGGTATGTAGGAGCAAGACCCCGCTTTTGTCCACCTCAAAAATAAAAAAGAAATAAAAGTTAAGGTAACACAATTTCACACAATTCTAAAAATAAGGCTGTTGTCCTTTGAGACAAACGTGAGAGGTGCTAATACCTTCCTCAAACGTAAATACAACTCCCGAACTTGGAATATTCTTTATGACTGGTTTCCTTCAAATTTTTCGACGTTTTCCACAAATAAACGTTGGTGGCGACTCCGCGCATCTTTCCTCCTTTGGAAAGCTCACCCGAGAGCCTCGCCTCGCTCGCCCGCAAAAGTGCAAGTTGCGACAGTTGGCGACTCCACTGGGGACTGTTTTTTGTGAGTTAGGCCTATTTTAAGGAATTGTGGAATTGTGAAACTTTGTGTGTGCATTTGTTGAACTGTGTAAAATGTAATAATTGCTGTCTTTTCCACATTTTTACACTGCATTCTAAGCACCCACGGGTTTGAGTAAAAAAGGGGCCCTATACCCGGGTCCATGGGAATTTAAGGAGTGGAGGTGAATCTATGGTCATGCTAGGTCTCCGACTTGCTTGATAATAGTGAAACCTCGTCTAGAGCTTTCTCTCTTTATAATGTGTTGTCGCTGGTATTCCATACCGCCACAATATTATTATCTTGAGTGATGATACCTCTAGAAAACAGCCATGTGAGATATGGATCGTTGGGAGTAGTTATTAGAGACCCCTAGATATTATCCTATAGGTCCCTAAAATAGGGGCACGAAGCGAACACGCTGCGTGCCTTTTAAACACTGTCATGCATATAACCTAAATGTCATGTACGCCTTTGTTGTATGATTATTTGAGGATATTGCCATGCTATGTAAATCCCCTGTTGCGCTTTTGCACATCTGCATCATGCCGTCACACATGCGTTGTATGTGGGTCTCGTCTTTTGTTGTGGGAAGTCGGAAGATCCATATCGTCTTCTTAACTGCACACATGGGGCACTGCGCCCCCAAATGTGCAAGTAAGGAGAGATGATTTTTCGGGCTCTCATGTCCATAAATGCATTCATATCATGCATCGCATAAACATCTCTTCAGCATCATAATGAACATATCGTTCCTGCATTTGTCCGTTATCACATTCCAGCCTCACATTTTGCATGAGTCATTGCATCATCATGCATATGCGTTCAACATACTTTTTGTTCTACATGTTTGCTCATACATGATCCTTGTGTTTTCCTCTACAAAACAAAAACAAAAAAAAAGGGAAGCATGAAAATTCATGATGCATTCTTAGTTGCATGTGTTAGGTACCATGAGCCAACCATGTTGGGATCATAAACCCATTTCTAAAATAAATAAAAAAACACAAACAACAAAAAAAAATGATTGAGCATGGTACCTAATGCGTGGTTAACTAAGAAAGGATGTCTCTTTCGGCATCTCAATCTCATAATTACATTTTCCATGCATAGCATGCGTATTCCCGAGTCTTTCATCCCTATGAAATGTTGTTGAAGTATTGGCGATCAAAATTGCCATTCCCTGGGTTATGGGGTTGAACCAAGCTCGTGCTTTTACGAAAAGGTTCATCGAGTCAAGTTGAAGTAAGGAAGTAACCATCTTGCAAAATTGGGGCAAAAGATGGATCGTGTTACATCATTGCTTCGTCTACTGCCAAACACGTTTAGGATTGTTGATATCCTTGTTACTTCTAGCTTCACCTTGACAAAGATGTCATGGACCATGTTGAAAATCTAAATTGATTCAACCCCATGTCCTGCGTAAAAATTCGCAATACTTCAACTATGCATCATTCGCATACATCCATGCTTTTCATTGGTTGCATTGCTCATTACATTCTTTCCTCGAAAAATAAAATAAAATAAAATGAACTTAATCATTGTTATAAAAAAAACATGCTTTACGGTGCCCTCACCGAACTTGTGCTAGAGCTAGAGTAATGGGTGAAGTAGAGGAGGTACAAGAGAAGATGAAGGCCGACGTGGAGGCCATGAAAGAGCAAATGGCCACGATGATGGAGGCCATGATGATCATGAAGAAGATAATGGAAGCCAGTGCGGTTGCAGTTGCCGCTACCAGCACTGTTGCTATGGTGAACCCGATGCCCCCATCTGGCCTCAACCAAATGAATCATCCAACCTCAGCTATGGTAGGCAAAGATTTGGGAAGTACGAGCGGCCCCCATGATGTGCAAATTCAAAACGAGCACGCCTTCCCGCCATATGGCTTGCCTCTCAACTATACGCCACCCAATGTGGCGTACACTCCCAATAAGAATATCAATAACTCCACTCCTATACCCATTGAGAGCCAACAATCCCAAACTGATCATGCACATGTCTCTTAAACCGTGGGGGAGACACATGAAATTCCCCACCACAATCTAGCCAACTTCGAGCCTTGCCTCGGATATGCCACTGAAGGGCAAGCAGTTGGTGGTATACCCCTACAAAACCCTTTGGAGGGCCCTCAGTATCATCCCCAGCTACACCTCTTGCATTCCACAACAAGTAAAAACCCTCATGCTATGGCAGAAATGGGAAAGTTGGATCATCTAGAGGAAAGGCTCAGGGCCATTGAAGGAGGTGAAGATTATGCCTTTGCTAACCTAGAAGAGTTGTTCCTAGTACCCAATATCATCACCCCTCCTAAGTTCAAGGTGCTGGACTTTGACAAGTACAAGGGGACTACTTTCCCCAAGAACCATCTAAAGATGTATTATCAGAAGATGGGGGCATACGCAAAAGATGAGGAATTGCTGATACATTCCTTCCAAGAAAGTCTTACTTGGGTAGCTGTTACCTGGTACACTAACTTGGAACCTTCCCGAGTCCATTCTTGGAAGGACCTAGTGGTTGCCTTCATTAGGCAGTGCCAGTATAATGTGCAAAAAGGGGGCACGAATCCTTCAAAAGAATACGCCCAAAGGTGGAGAGACCTGGCAGCTCAAGTGGCACCTCAATGACGGAGAAAAAATTATGACAATGATAGTAGACACATTACCAGTATTCTACTATGAAAAGATGGTGGGCTACACACCTTCACACCTTCAAGCTTTGATGATATGGTCTTCATCGACGAAAGGATCAAAGTGGGTCTAAAAAGAGGCAAATATGATCATCATACTTTGATAAATGCCAAAAAAAAAACTAGGGCAAATGGAGAGGGTGAGAATGAGGGAGAAGCCCATGCTGTGACTGCCATTCCTATACAACCATGTTTCCCACCAACCCAAAAATGTCATTACTTAGCCAATAACAAACCTTCTCCTTACCCACCGCCCAGTTATCCACAAAGGCAATCCCTAAATCAACCACAAAGTCTGTCTACCGCACTTCCAATGACGAACACCACCTTTAGCACAAACCAAAAACACCAACCAAGAAATGAATTTTGCAGCGAGAAAGCCTGTAGAATTCACCCCAATTCCAGTGTCCTATGCTGACTTGCTCCCATATCTACTTGATAATTCAATGGTAGCCATAACCCTAGCCAAGGTTCATTAACCTCCATTTCTCTGAGAATACGACTCGAACGCAACATGTGCTTGTCACGGAGAAGCCCCAGGGCGTTCCATTGAGCATTGTAGGGCTCTGAAGCGTAAGGTGCAAGGTCTAATTGATGCGGGCTGGCTGAAATTTGAGGAGAATCGCGTGTAAATCCTGACATTGACAGGAGATGCCACACATGGGGCAATTTTGAAAGCTGTTGCTAGATGTCTCTAATGACTCATCAAGATTTTCAAGTTTGTACCATTATTGTAAACCACAGTTACAATGCTAAATGAAATGGATAAAGTTGATATCTTTGTCCCTCATCCTCTCACAAACGCATCTTTGCTTATTCAACTTTCACCGGAATGTGGGTGCAAGCCATTGGTCTGTTTGCTCAAGCGACCTGTGCTCTTGAGTTTGGACTTCCAAGACCGTTCAATCAGAGATTACTCGTCTTGCACGTTGGTGGGGGTGCCGTAAAACGACGAGTACAGTTCAAAACAAATAAGTTTCAAAATAAAAATAAAAAAAAGAGTTCAAAAAGAAAAAAAAAAGCATTTGATTGACTGTGTTTTCCAGACGTTCATGTGACCTCATTTTATCATTCCGGAAAGTTTGTCTTTTAGATAGAAGTGAGTTATCAAGAATAGGATGTTGGACAAATGGCCTCAGTTACCTTAAGAAAAAGGGGGATTGAATTAAGATACGAAGACTATTCCCCAATTAAACTTTCACTCTCTCTTTTCGGATTAACAATGCACCCTTAACATGAATTACTCAAAAGACAATACAAAATAAACTTCTTTAAAGCAAAAGATAAATAGCAATAAATAAAAGAAGTTTAAGGGAAGAGAGGAATGCAAACTTGATTTATACTGGTTCGGCCACTTCCCGTGCCTACGTCCAGTCCTCAAGCAACCCACTTGAGATTTTCCACTCTCTTTGTAAAACTCCTTTTACAAAGTCTGAACCACACAGGGACAACCCTTCCCTTGTGTTCAGGAATCCTCTACAACAAAAGACCCACGGTCTCTTAATCCCTTTTCAGAAATAAGAGGAAGAGAAGAAGAGATCTCTCTTAAAAGAGATAGATTGTACAATGAAGATCAATCAAAGTTCCTTATTAAATATGCAAGTGGTTGACCAAGGAATCTTTTTGAGAGGATAAGACATTTCAGTTCAGAAAAACTCTTAATCTTTTGAGAGGATAAAACTTTTTGGGCAATAAAAACTCTCTTTAAATTCGTGTTTCCAAGTCACATATAAATAGACCTTTGATGGCCATTCATAAACCATTTGAATAGATGTGACTCTTGGAAATTATATTCTGAAAATCCCCTCTGGTAATCAATTACAAGACTTGTGTAATTGATTACAGGTTTTAAATATTTGAATTAAAACGTTCAATAAACTGCTGGTAATCAATTACCATCCATGTTTAATCAATTACACGTTATAAATTTTGAATTCAAATTTCTGGTGACTGTTATAAACATTTTCAGCTGCTGGTAATCAATTACCAGAGAGCAAATCTCAATTTGAAATGATAGAATTCTTTGGTCAAACCTTTTGTTTTTTCAATTTGGAAACTTCTTCCTAAAGATTCTAGAGATCAACTTGATCATATCTTGATTTTCTTGGATTCTTGTCTTGAATAAAACTTAGAAGCACTTGATCCTTTAGCATCATCAAGACATCAAAACATCTTGCTTCTACATAGGAGTCATTTGACTTAATCCATCAACTGAAATATCCTTCAACTATTTCTCGTCCTTGGAAAATTCTTTTTTCAAGAATCAACTGCTTCTTTCATTCTTCCTCACTACGAGGTTGTGAAAACAAGACAACAATTGGTACCTCTAAGCCCTACACTGGGGCAATGAAAGGCACCATGCATAAACCTCAAACGAACCTAGGGGCAGGTTAGAAGTTCTCACCCAATAGGTTCCTTGCTACAAGGTCATGACGAAAGACAACGATTGTACCTCAAAGCCTTACACTGGGGCAATGAGGGCATCGTGCATGAGCCTCAAGTGAACATAGGGGCAGATCAAAAGTTCTCACCCGTCGATGTTTTTAAACAACAAAAAAAAGGGGGGGAGACAAACCCTGGAATTTCAATAGATTTATTAAACGTCAAATGGCTCCATTGCCGTCACTCCACAATGGTCAAGTGACTAAATCAAACAGAACATACACTCTGAGGGAGTTCCCGGAGAGATTTGCAAAAGATAGGATAAGGTTGCATGAATTATCACCTTTTTCAAAAGGACAATCAATTTGTGTTTTCCAAAAAAATTAAATCAAAATCAAAATCACAAAATAGGGAAAGAATGTCATGAACATTGTACAACTTTCCATTGCATTGCATTGTTTCATATGAGGTCAGCATTACCAAGTTTCACGACAAAGGTTGCATGCGTCTGCATCCCTAAAAATCATGTTAACTGCATAGATTTCCTACATCTCGTGTCCAATCTTTTGGATGACTAGCCCTCTCGATGAGTCGATCTCTTGCTTTCTCATAAAGGTGGACCCTGTAGAAGTAAATGACTTTGGTGTTTTGATGATGATCATGATGATTTGATGCAAATGATGCAAATGCGCTTTTCAAGTTTAAATTCAAGACAATGATTCAAGAATACAAGCCACAACATCAAGATGATCACTAGTATTTTAGGAAAGGAATTCCTAATTGATATAGCAAAAGGTTTGGCCAAGTAATTTAAGTTAAAAAGTGTTTTTCAAGGGATTTACTCTCTGGTAATTGATTACCAGAGGATGTAATCGATTACCCGTGGCCAAAAATGTTTACAACAGCTATTAAAAATTTGAATTCAAATTTTAGACTGTGTAATCGATTACACAATATTGGTAATCGATTACCAGCAGTTAATAAACATTTTAATTCAAATTTTAAAACCTGTAATTGATTACACAAAACCTGTAATCGATTACCAGAGGAGATTTTCAGAAAATAACTTCTAAGAGTCACATCTATTCAAAGGTTTATGAATGGCCATCAAAGGTCTATTTATATGTGACTTGGAAACACAAATTGAGAGAGAGTTTTCATTGCCCAAAATTTTTTTTATCCTCTCAAAAGATTAAGAGAGTTTTTCTGAATTGAAATGTCTTATCCTCTCAAAAATTCCTTGGTCAAACACTTGTATATTGATGAGGACATGACCAAGAGCAAGGGCAAGGATCCACTTGAAGGACTTGGAGGACCTATGACAAGGGCTAGAGCAAGGAAATCCAAGGAAGCTCTTCAACAAGTGCTGTCCATACTGTTTGAATACAAGCCCAAGTTTCAAGGAGAAAAGTCCAAGGTTGTGAGTTGTATCATGGCCCAAATGGAGGAGGACTAAATGACACCACTTTGTTTCAATTTTAGAGTGTTTAGTTTGTCTAAATAATGGCCCAATCCTTGTAAAGTTGGCTGACCAAAAATATGTTTTGGGTTAATCAACTAAAAGGGCTTTAGTTAGGTTTAGTTCAAGTTGTAATAAGGGCCCAATTGGCAACCTAGGCATCAGCCTTTTGGGAGACCAAATGGTGGCTGACTTGTTGGCTGTTGGGGGTGACTTTTGGTTGCCACAATTTCAGTTACACTCAGCCATTAAGTTTTTTTAATTCCCTAGGTTAATGGCATTAAGTTATTTTAATTCTAGGTTAGTGGGTCATTACTAAAATCTGCTGTAAAGCTTCTATATAAGCTGAACCATTTTATCAATAAACACAAGTTGAGTTTTATTCAGAAAATTAGAGTTTATCTCTTTTATCTTAGTGAGAGTGATTCTCCTAAATTCTTGAGTGATTCAAGAACACCTTGGCTGTATCAAAGGACTTTCACAACCTTTGTGTGTTGCCCTCGCTGGAAAGAGTGATTCTTTCCTTCCTATCATCTCCACCCTTGTTCTTTCAAACCACAATTCCAGAAAATCCACCTCTGCCCAAAATTATCTCGTGACCATAACTCCCATTTCACACACTCAAATTAAGTGATTCTTGAGCCTAAATTGAATTTCAAAACGAGACCTTTCACCTCGTTTTGGAATCACCTCATTTGGAGCCCTGTAGCTTCCGTTATTGCCATTTCTATATTTCTGTCCAGCCACCACTTAACCTACGTTTTACCATCCCATTCATCCATTTTATGCCAGAAACCACCTTATTAAGACCCACGAGATTAACCACCTTATTTTCCATCCTTTCCTTAATCAATTTCCGCATTTTCCATCAAGGTTTAATCCTAGACGATCCTAAGTCAGCCCTTGTGCCATGAGGGTTCATATCATATATTCAATAAGGAATTGTGATTGATCTTCATTGTACAATCTATCTCTTTCAAGAGAGATTTCTTCTTCTCTTCTTCTCACTTCTGAAAAGGGATTAAGAGACCGAGGGTCTCTTGTTGTAAAGGATTCCTAAACACAAGGGAAGGGTTGTCCCTGTGTGGTTCAGACTTTGTAAAAGGAGTTTTACAAAGAGAGTGGAAAATCTCAAGTGGGTTGCTTGAGGACTGGACGTAGGCACGGGAAGTGGCCGAACCAGTATAAATCAAGTTTGCATTTCTCTCTTCCCTTAAACTTCTTTTATTTATTGCTATTTATCTTTGGCTTGAAAGAAGTTTATTTTGAATTGTCTTTTGAGTAATTCATGTTAAGGGTGCATTGTTAATCTAAAAAGAGAGAGAGAAATTTTAATTGGGGAATAGTTCTTGTTATCTTAATTCAACCCCCCCTTCTTAAGATAACTGAGGTCATTTGTCTAATAAGTGGTATCAGAGCAGGATTCTTGTATAAAGTTTAAAAACTTCAAGAATAGATATGGCCTCATCCAACTTTCCATTTCTTGAGGGAAATTCTATTAATAGGCCGCTTATGTTCAATGGCGAGGGTTATCACTATTGGAAAACCCGAATGCAGATCCTTATTGAAGCCATAGATTTAAATATATGGGAAGCCATAGAAGTTGGTCCTTTTATTCCTACAAAGGTAGTGGGAAATGCAAATATAGAAAAACCAAGAGAAGAATGGAATGATGATGAAAGAAGAAAGGTTCAATACAATTTAAAGGCCAAAAATATAATCACTTCTGCATTAGGCATGGATGAATTTTTTAGAGTCTCAAATTGTAAAAATGCAAAAGAAATGTGGGATACATTGCAAGCAACCTATGAAGGCACAACTGATGTCAAGAGATCTAGAATAAACACTCTCACACATGAATATGAACTATTCAGAATGTTTCAATATGAGAACATAGAAGATATGCAGAAGAGATTTACTCGAATAGTTAATCATCTTGCATCATTGGGAAAAATATTTCCTAATGAAGATCCTACTAACAAAGTGTTGAGATGTTTAAGCAGGCAATGACAACCAAAAGTAACAGCAATTGTAGAATCAAGAGATCTCACTAATATGTCTCTTGCCACTCTCTTTGGAAAACTTCAAGAACATGAAATGGAACTTATGAGACTCCATCAACATGAAGAGAATGATATAAATAGAAAAAGAATAGCACTCAGAGCCTCATCATCTTTTATTCAAGAAGAAAGTGACAAAGAGGACTTGACTGAAATAAAAGAAGATGATGATGATTTCATATTCTTTGTGAAAAGGTTCAATAATTTTTTGAGAAGCAAAAGAAATAAAAGGGAATCAAACATCAATACAAAGAAGAAAGAAGAAGACTCCTTCTTAGCCTCAACATGCTATGAAAGCATTCAACCTGGGCACATGAGATTCGATTATCTTGTCTTTGAAAGAAGAATTGAAAAATCCGACAAGAGGAATCTCAAAGAAAAGAAATAAAAGAAAGCATAAATCACTTGGGAAGAAAATCACAAAAATTCTTCAAGTGATTCAGAAAAATAAAAACATAAATCTGGGTATCATGATGAAAGACTATGAAAACAGAGAAGAGCAAAAGCAATACATTGATAGCAATTTCTCCAAACACATGGCATGCATCAAAGTTTATTCATATTTCTCCCCAAGATAAATGGATATGTGATTTATGGAGACAACAAACAAAGGTCACTTGATCAACAAGCCCAACAAGTAATATCAAATGATACCAACAGGTCACTTGTCTTTAATTGATTACTTTGATGATTTTTGTCTATGATTATTAACTTTTGATTGAGTTTTGATGCTTGTTTACTGCTTAAATATGTGATTGTCTTTGATAATTGTTTTTTATTATGTTTTGATGATTTCTTTTGTTTGATTGTGTTTGGTTGTAAGTATTTAATTATATTTGATTGGTGTGTGTAAATTGTTTGATTAATACTTGTTTGAATTAAATACATATTAGTGATGATGATTGATAGTGTTAGATGTATTTAGCATAGACATAGGTAATCTCTAGAGGAACTAGCCTAGTTTATGCTCTAGTAATCAATTACCATCCAGTGTAATCGATTACACAAGAACAGGCAGCCTGTAATCGATTACAACATCCTGTAATCGATTACCAGAAGGCTTATTACTCCTGTAATCGATTACCAAGCCTTGTAATCGATTACAACTCGTCCTCGTCTATAAATACCTACGAAACCAGTGTTGCTGCGCAGCCAAAGCTTCTCTTCGTGCCTCCTCCATCCCTAAGTCTTCAAACCTTCATATCTTCCTCAAATCTTCACCAAAACACGTCCCGTAAAGCCCAATCTTCCTCTTTTTCACTCCTCTTTCACTTCCACCGATTGAAATTCACTAAAACTTCATCAAATGGCAGAACCATCGAAGAAGAGAAAGGGATCATCCTCCACCGCCGCTGCTGCTGCCCATCGTCGCCACGGACCATCCGAAGCACCCATAACACCTATTCATCCCTCTTTGTCATCTCCAAGATCATCCACTTTGTTTTCATCCGATGATCAGCGTCTATGCTACCTTTCTCAATTTTCTTCTAGGATCATCTTAGACCCTAAGTACCTAGACGTAGATTTCTTTAATGATGAAACGTTTAATTGCTATCAAGTGTTTCAAAATTCTGGCTTGGTTGAATTCATGTCTTTAAAATTGCCACATTATCCTGAACTTGTCAAGGTCTTCTACTGCAATTTAAAAATTCAGGATGGCATTATTTCTTCTGAGGTGCATGGTATTCCCATGATCATTGATCGGTCATTGTTCTTTTCTTTAACTCATTTACCCAGTCAAGGTGCACCTTTTGAGGGCACCATTGTTGATGACTGGAAATTTGATTATTCTAGTCATGATGCTCGCCGTATGGTCTGCAATGACCAGGTTGAAATGACCGGTAGATTGTTGGCCAGGTCATTGACATTTGATAATCGCATCATGCACTATATAATTGTTAGAATTTTGCTTCCCCGGTCTTCAAATTTGGCACAAGCCTCTAAGGAGGATTTGATTCTAATGTGGGCTTTCCTTACCGGTCGTCAGATCGAATGGGCTCACTTGGTTCGGTACCGAATGCATAAGGCATTACGGGCCAATGCACCTCTCCCTTACCCTCAATTGATAACTCTGTTTTTGCGTCATTTTCAAATTCCGCTTGATGATGAACCATTTGTTCAAGTCAAGCGTTCCTTTGCTATCGGTGCTGGTGCAGTGACTTCTTTTGGATACCGTAAGGATCGGAATGGTCAATGGCTGAAGAAAGATGCACTTCCTCCTCAAGATGAGCGTACTCCTTCTCCTCCTCCTCAGCGAGATGATTCAGCCCTCATGACTGAAGTTCTTTCCGAGTTACGGGGTCTTCGTTCTTATGTTGGTGAACGTTTCGACTCACTGGATACTCATTTTGCCGGAATGGATATCCGTCTCACACAGCTTGAAGAAGATGTGGGTTACATTCGTCAGAGTTTCGATCTTCCACCACCACCTCCACCTTCTTAGAATTTAGTTTATAATTCTATGTTTCTTATAAGCCGTGTATTTTGGCTATGATATTTACATTATTGTTTTCAGTACTTTATTTATCTTTTAGTATTTGGGTTTTAGACTTTTATGCTTTAACTCTATGTGTTTTTGAATTATGAACTGATTAGATTCTGTTTTGGTTATGTCTTATTTATGATTTTGGTTGGTTCTGACTTATAATTTGTCATTGATCTTTGTCCACTTCATTATTATATCTGTTTTGATTCCCACGTATTTTGGCTTTTTGATGTTGCCAAAGGGGAGAAAAATGGGGTGTAGAGAAGCTTAGAAAAAGCTTAGAAATCAAGTGATCATCAATTCCAAAACATAGGGGGAGTGAACACCAATTTTATACATATACATTGCTTGCTTGTATCTTGATTTCAGGACTTATATTGTCATCATCAAAAAGGGGGAGATTGTAGAAGTAAATGACTTTGGTGTTTTGATGATGATTTGATGCAAATGATGCAAATGCGCTTTTCAAGTTTAAATTCAAGACAATGATTCAAGAATACAAGCCACAACATCAAGATGATCACTAGTATTTTAGGAAAGGAATTCCTAATTGATATAGCAAAAGGTTTGGCCAAGTAATTTAAGTTAAAAAGAGTTTTTCAAGAGATTTACTCTCTGGTAATCGATTACCAGAGGATGTAATCAATTACCAGTGGCCAAAAATGTTTACAACAGCTATTAAAAATTTGAATTCAAATTTTAGACTGTGTAATCGATTACACAATATTGGTAATCGATTACCAGTAGTTAATAAACGTTTTAATTCAAATTTTAAAACCTGTAATCGATTACCAGAGGAGATTTTCAGAAAATAACTTCTAAGAGTCACATCTATTCAAATGGTTTATGAATGGCCATCAAAGGTCTATTTATATGTGACTTGGAAACACGAATTGAGAGATAGTTTTCATTTCCCAAAAAAAGTTTTATCCTCTCAAAAGATTAAGAGAGTTTTTCTGAATTGAAATGTCTTATCCTCTCAAAAATTCCTTGGTCAAACACTTGTATATTCAATAAGGAATTGTGATTGATCTTTGTTGTACAATCTATCTCTTTCAAGAGAGATTTCTTCTTCTCTTCTTCTTACTTCTGAAAAGAGATTAAGAGAGTGGAAAATCTCAAGGGAAGGGTTGTCCCTGTGTGGTTCAAACTTAGTAAAAGGAGTTTTACAAAGAGAGTGGAAAATCTCAAGTGGGTTGCTTGAGGACTGGACGTAGGCATGGGAAGTGGCCGAACCAGTATAAATCAAGTTTGCATTTCTCTCTTCCCTTAAACTTCTTTTATTTATTGCTATTTATCTTTGGCTTGAAAGAAGTTTATTTTGAATTGTCTTTTGAGTAATTCATGTTAAGGGTCAATTGTTAATCTAAAAAGAGAGAGTAAAATTTTAATTGGGGAATAGTTCTTGTTATCTTAATTCAACCCCCCTTCTTAAGATAACTGAGGTCATTTGTCTAACAGACCCTCGGGTACTAGTACCTATCACCTTTAGAGGACTATATGTCCTCGCCATCAGAGGACTGCACATCCTCGCCTGCAGAGGGCTGCACGCCCTCGCCTTTAGGGGGCTACGCGTCCTCATTTTCAGTGTGCTCCATATCCACACCTTAAGAGAATATAAGGTCCTTTGCCCTTAGATGCTTAACCGAGACTTGCACTCCCGGTTAAGGGGCCAGTAGTTTCCTTTTATCAGTTCCTGGGCCACCCCCTGATATTGGAGGGCGACCAACTGTGCAAGCACATCCAGAGAGGGAGGCTATCACGCATCTACTATGCATACCGGGGCAAGATTTCACTCGTGCCGCTGCAAAAAGACGAGTGCGGATCATGTGCACCAACATGACCACTCTTACATGGATATGGATGACGTTGCTACTTAGCAACATTCTGCCCAACGACCACAATGCCAATCTCCCCCTGCAGATGTATCAGTTGGTCTGTGCCGTCATGACATAGGTAAGTATGCACATGGCTCAATTGATTTCTGATGTCATCTATTGTTTGCAGGGATCGTGCCCACAAGACGCCCAGTGGACCCGAAGAAGTCCAACAGGGCCCTGGGGTTTCCAGCTCTGGTTACGGGCCTCTGTCAGTCCTACAGGGTGCCCATCCCCCAGCGAGGTCATGCCATCGTGACGTAGGTAAGTATGCATGTGAGTCAATTGATTTCTGATGTCATCTATGGTTTGTAGGGATCGCACCCACAAGACACCCAGTGGACCCGAAGTAGTCCAACAGGGCCCTGGGGTTTCCATCTCTGGTTACGGGCCTCTGTTAGTCCTACAGGGTGCCGTTCCCCCAGCAAGGTCATGCCATCGTGACATAGGTAAGTATACATATGGTTCAACTGATTTCTGATACCATCTATTGTTTGCAGGAATCGCACCCACAAAGACACCAGTGGACTCGGAGAAGTCCAACAGGGCCCTAGGGTTTCTAGCTCTGGTTACGGGCCTCTGTAGTCCTACAGGGTGCCCGTTCCCCCCGGCAAGGTCACGTCATCATGACATAGGTAAGTATGCACATCGCTCAACTGATTTTTGATGTCATCTATTGTTTGCAGGGATCACGCCCGCAAGACACCCAGTGGACTCGAAGAAGTCCAATAGGGTCTTGGAGTTGCCAAGCTCTAATTACGGGCCTCTGTCAGTTCTACGGAGTGCCTGTCGCTCCCAGCAAGGTCATCAGACCCCCTACTAATAGAGCTTTCATCAAGAAGTATTGCGTCCCCAGGCAGGCGCAGGGCGAAACACCACAACAGCCTGGGGATGGCCGGCAGCGGGCAACAGACGCACCGCCATCCCCTCTAGAGTTCACCTCAGCTCATCCACAAAAAGGTTAGAGCGTTGCTTACGACCCATGGCCGACCAATAGGCGACCAAGTCCAAAGCCAAAGGTAAGCAAAGTACTAGGTCCGTGACCGACAAGCCATCACGCGTCCAGCTACCGACCAATAGGCAGCCTAGTACATTTTAAATCTTTGCTTGTTATTTGATCACTTTTGTTTCTCAAGTCATAGCAGGACACACCTAGTTGCTCATGATCCTAGGAATTTAAAAAAAACAAGCACAAGCTCGGAAGGTAGTCATACTGCACAATATATATATATATATATATATATATACACACACGTATGTTTAGGTAGAAAGATACCTTGGATATGCATGTATGTAGCAAAAATACTTCACAAAATATATATATATGTATGTTTAGGTAGCAAGATACCTTGGATATGCATGTATATAGCAAAAATATCTCACAAAACATATATATGTATGTTTAGGTAGCAAGATACCTTGGACACGCATGTATATAGCAAAATACCCAACACAAATATACGTATGTTTAGGTAGCAAAATACCTCATGAAAAAAAAAGAGCGAGCAAGAAAAGAAAAAGAAGGAAGAAAAAAAGAAAATGAAAAATAAAAAAAATAAAAAGTTGTCTAAAACAACATGCATGGGAAAAGAGATAATTTCCAACTTTTCTTTGAAAGATTTTACTAATCTTAACCAGTTTTTGAAAAAAATGTGTATACATCTGAAGAGTGAATGTTGTGAAAATTTTCCGAACGCCCAAAATGGACTCGGATGAATGCATGATTTGATAAAAGAACATATTTTGGAAACACTGGGTTGACTTAAAATAGGGAAAATGAATCCTGAGCCCTAGTGTCACATGACCATAAAAACTTGATGCTTGAGTGTCCACATGGGTGCATGCATGACAAGTTTTGCGTAAAAATTCCTAATCATCATTGTTGCATGTGTATCATGGAAATAATTTAGGACATCCCCTTTATCCCCGAACCGCTGGCCAAACCCTGACATATATCATGACCAGCCATTCTACAAGCCTTGAGCCAAAATCCCAACTTATCATAAACCTTGACCCAGGGTGAGAATGTCAATCCTTGCCCTCGAAAAACAACAAAAAAAAAAAAGATGAAAAGAAAAATTCCCAATCAAAGAGTGGGAGAAAGCAAAAAAAGGAAAGAAAGTTCCCGATCAAAGATCGGAAGAAAACAGAAGAAATATGCAGAAAGGTCTTTGGACTAGACAATATCTGAACAATACAGAATTGTCACCAAGTAAACAAGAAAGAGAAAGGAAACCACGACCTGAAGTGGTCCTCTCCCTTTGATTGCCAACCAAAATCCTGTGCGCTAGCGACTTTCTCGTCCCGTACTAAACAAAAACAGAAAAGGAAAAGGCAAAAACACTCAAAGCCAAATTCCCCACCTAAAAACCATTCCCAAAATAAGTCCTATTGATCCATGATCACGCATGTAATCTTTGATTTGATAGGAAATGATTTGCAAAATCAAGTCAGGACATATCTATGGTTCGGAATTAGGATAAAACACTTACCTGTGTGAGATTGATACACTTTGAGTGATTTTCTCCTATCTTTGTTGGACCCAGTGTTTCCTCTAAATGGTCATTTAGAAACGAAATGCTAACATCCAAAATCTCATTTATGGTTATGAGAAAATTTCATCAGCATACTCTCCTTCCCCGATAGACACATCATTTTTCAAAAAAAAAAAAGCATATGTTGCTCTGATCAGTTGGAAGTTTTGTCTCTTTACTAAAGCATGTTCGCATTTTAGTGAAGAAAACATCGAGACTATTTTTAGTCTCACAGTTATCAAGAACTACGTAGGTCTGAGTTCCTCATCACAGATTGAGGATATGTAGGAGCAAAAGCCCTGCTTTTGTCGACCACCCCACTTTTTGTTACCGTGACCCAAGAGTCCGGTGGCATGCGGAGCCACATGACCGTGGGATCCCCAGATTCATGTTCTTTTTATGTTTCATCCTTTATCATTTACATGTTATTTTATTTCTATGACTTGAGGGACTAACGTTTGTTTTTTGTTGTTGCGATTGCCATTTGTTTTGTGCATATATTTTGTTTGGACTATTGCGTTAGTGCTTACTTCGTTGTTGTCAATAGTGTTTGTTGAAATTCTGGAACCATGTAGAGTTTTTCATTTAGGAACGTCGTCCTAAAAATAAAATGAACAAAAAATCATGATAACGCCAAAAATAAAGCGTTGTGAACGAATGTCGTGTCGATGTATACAAAGAAAAGAAAAGAGTTTTTTATATATGTAAAAGAAAATGTGTATAGAAGGATTTTGTGTGTGTAAATAATGTGTGAAAAGAAATTCTTGTGTGTGTGAGCGACGAGTGTATATAAAGAAACTTTTGCATAAACTACGGGCGTGTGTTTGAAAAAACGAAAAAAGAAATCTTTGAACATGAATAGGGTTTGTATATAGACCGTGTTGACATAAAGAAAAAGAGTTCTAATGCGTATACAGAAAAAGTTCGTCATGTATAGGAATGAAGGTGTACAAAGAAAAGTTTCTCGCAAATGGCAATAGATGTATAGTTTTTGTGAACATAAAAATGAAACAAAAAGAAAAAAGAAAGAAAGACCTCGAAGGTCGGCATGTTATGGTCGTAGGAAGCATAAATCATTCGTAGAGAGCAAACGTATCTTTTTGAAACAAGGGACTGACGCTAAGAGTTTATTTTCCTGAATGGCCGAAATAAGAATGGATGGTTTCATTGAACCGATGAAAGAACATAATTTGGAAACGTTGGGTCTGTTTGTGCAAATCCCCAACCATAGTATCACAATGCCATAAATTGGATGCTTGAGTGCCCCCCTAACCGTGGCCATGACTAATTTTGCACGTTGTTTCCAAATCATCATTGTTACGCGTGCCTTGTGGAAATGATATAGAAGTTCGGCCCAAGACCGACACCTTGACACACGAATTTGTTTTGCCCCAGATATCAAGAGCGGGCTCCCACGATAAAAGACCCCATTGAGACACAACCTTAGACTATTTTGAACCTTGGCCTATAAAAAGAATCCTCATCCTTTCCCCCGAAGCAAAGGATAGCGGAATCTCCTCAAGGGAGAGCCAATAGAATGCTAAAACCCGATTTCCCAAGGAAAGGAATGGAGAAGGAGAAATGAAAAGAAAAAAAATGAAGAAATGAAAAGAAAGAAAAGGAAAAAATGAAAAGAAAGGAAAAGAAGGATTCCCGATCAAAGATCGGAGGGAAGTAAAAAGGAAAAAATCGGAGGAAAACAGAGTAATTCCCGATCAATGAAAGAAAGAGAACAGAAGATCTTCAGACCAGATAAATTTTCGGCAAGGTAAGTGATTGCCGGCAAAGGAAAACCCATTTTTTGGTGGTTCTTCCTTTCGGATTGCCATTCAAAGTCATTCTCGACTGGCGATATCCCGCCCCACATAAACAAAAAGGAAAAGACCGAAACACCCAACTTCCTCTCCAAAAACACTACCCTCGAGAAAATCCTATTGATCCGTGCGTGTGATCTTTTGGTTCAATAGGAAATCGTGTGCAAAATAAAGTCATGGTGCAGTTATGGTTTGGGATTAGGGTAAAACACTTGCCTGTGTGAGTTTTTATACACTATGAGTTATTTATTCCCAGTTTCAGCTTAACCCGATGTTTCCCCTGAATGTTCATTTAAAAGCTAAATGTTGACATCTCGCCCTTCATTTTCTATTACAATGAAGATTAACCTTGGCATGAGTATATTGTTTCTCTAAGATATGGTGCTCTCGCGAATGATTTATTTTTCTTTGCAAAAAGCATGTTTGCCTTTTTAGGTGGAAAAAACCCGGTGGACCATTCGGTCCTGCCAACAAATCTTATTCGGAGACCCATGAATTAATTGCCTAGCGCTGTTCATGTGTCCTTCACCAACGAGTCTGGAGCCCCGCGAATTGATTGCCTAGCACTGTTCGCCAATTCTCCATTCTCCACTTTTATTCGGAGCCCCATGAATTGATTGTCATTCATGCATCCTCCACCAACGAGTCTGGAGCCCCGCGAATTGATTGCCTAGCGCTGTTCGCCAATTCTCCATTCTCCACTTTTATTCGGAGCCCATGAATTGATTGTCATTCATGCATCCTCCACCAACGAGTCTGGAGCCCCACGAATTGATTGCCTAGCGCTGTTCGCCAATTCTCCATTCTCCACTTTTATTCGGAGCCCCATGAATTGATTGTCATTCATGCATCCTCCACCAACGAGTCTGGAGCCCCGCGAATTGATTGCCTAGTGTTGTTCGCCTATCCTCCACCCTTGAAATCTTGTTCGGAGACCTATGAATTGATTGCCTAGCACTGTTCATGTGTCCTCCACCATTAAGTGCAGAGCCTCCGGTGACTGGGAAATGTGGTTTTTGTTATTTTCCCGATCAGTTCCTTCGCCAAACATGTGTATATATGTATATTATGTTACTGGTGTTTTTGTTGTTTGTGTTTGTTTTGTGTTGTGCAGAAAAAGAAAAAGGAGAGACGGGAGTCGCCATAGACTAATCACGGAAAGGGAGAAGACAGACGAAATCAGTGTTTTATCTTTGCTTTCCTCTTGTCTCCAATAAAAGGTAAGTAAAGAGGGGCAACTGTCATACCCTAATTTCGTTCGGAAACTATTGCTTGATGGCATGCAACCTTTGATTGACCGCTTCAAGGTACTTGGCACCCTTTGTTGCACAATATGTGAAGTCCCGAGACGTGCCGAAAATCAAAAGGAAGCGTTGTTACGCAATCCGTCAAATTCCGTAATGTGACGGAAATCAAAAGGAAGCGTTGTTACGCAATCCGTGAGTTTCCGTAACTCTTCGAAAGCTAAAAAAGGAATAATTATGTGATCCGTAAGGTTCCGTAACCTTACGAAAAGAAAACAAGTATCGTTACGAAATTCGTAAAGTTTCGTAACGTTACGGAAAAAGAATCACCAAAAAAAGCAAACGGGGGTGTATTTAGTAAAATGCGGGGTGCAAATTGTAATTTTTGAATCTGGGCCCTTCTAGAGGTTTCTGGGCAATTTCTTGCTTGGCAACCACCTCCCCCGTTTTGTTAAAAAATGGCTTCCGGGGCTTCTAGGACACCCGTAATGCTTCCGTAAAATTCCCATAACCCTAAATAAGCATATTTCACTTAATATGGGTGAGAAGGAAGAGAAAAAAAAGAAGAAAATCAAGTCCTATATGCTTCCGTAAGGCTTCCGTAACTTTTCCGTAAAATTACGAAAGAAGGGGGTGAACTTATCAAAAATGGGGGGATGCAAATAGCAATTTTGAAATTTTGAAATTGGGCTTCCAGAGTATTTTCGAAGCTGGATTGCTTCTGGAGGAAGCAACCCAGCTCGCCTGGGCGAGCTGGGCGGCAACCTCCTCCCCTTTTTTCCTATAAATAGGCTGAAGGGGGCTGTTCTGAGGGTCCCAGATCCCCCTGCTGATGTATTTCAACTGTTTTGGGTGAAAAAAATTGTTTCCGTGAAGAAAATCCAAGCCGAGGTGCTTCCGTAACACTTCTGAGATGTTTGCATAAGCAAATCCATGAAGGTTTTCCTCTGTTATTCACCATTCTTCATCCGTTCTTGGTTCTTCAGCGGGTAAGTTGCCAAATCTGAGACTTTTATTTCATTTCTTGTTTCTTGGCTTTCATTTTTATTTCGTTCAATTTCGGTTTCTTTTCTTCCATTTTTGACGAGCTTTAACTGATCGTTTAAGCCATTTTCTCGCCTAATAAAAAATAAAATAAATTTCCATCGATCATTTGAATTGTGATATCCGTTAATTTCTGTTAAAATGAAATCCGACCGTTCGGTCATGCCGTAACCACGTTGGAAACCAAAAAGAGGTAAAATAATAATATAATAATAAAAAAATACCTTTTAGTAAAATAAAGCAAAAAAATCAATCGGACGTTTCTCTTTGGGATTTCTCTTTCTTAATTGAATTGACTAATAACTAAAGTGAAACTAAGGCTAAAATCAACCCGCAAAGTCAAGCTCGTCCACAAAAAAATCACTAAAAAAGGGATTTGAAAAGTTTAATATCTCAATTTTTCTTACCAAGTAAATGGATCATTTTTAAGGTCCAACTCCTTAAAATGATCACCTTCCAAGTAAAATGAATCGCTTGATTCACCCTTGAAAGAACTACGTAGGTCTGATTTCCTCTTCAATGGAGGATACGTAGGAGCAAGAACCCCGCTTTTGTCGACCTCAAAAATAAAAAAGAAATAAAAGTTAAGGTAACACAATTTCACACAATTCTAAAAATAAGGCTGTTGTCCTTTGAGACAAACGTGAGAGGTGCTAATACCTTCCTCAAACGTAAATACAACTCCCGAACTTGGAATATTCTTTATGACCGGTTTCCTTCGGTTTTTCCGACGTTTTCCACAAATAAACGTTGGTGGCGACTCCGCGCATCTTTTCTCCATTGGAATGCGCACCTGAGAGCCTCGCCTTGCTCGCCCGCAAAAGGGCAGGTTGCGACAGGAACACTTATTGTATTCCAATCATTGATTGATTCTTAGGAAGGGGTTCCAGACCTTGTTTTTAGTGAATTGGCTCAATTCTTCTTTCATACCAATCACCCAAGAATCATTAATTAATGCTTCATCAATGTTATTTGGCTCAATAGTTGAGAGAAGGGTCATCATTCCCTTTTCCTTAATTAGAGTGGCTCTAATCTTGACTCTAGATGTTGTTTCTAAAGTGATAAGAGCCTCAAAAGAAAGGGGGGTTGAATTTTGACTTTTCCAACATTTCTTAAAACTTTAGCCTTTCTGAACTTTTACTCAAGATTACCTTGGTGTTCAGAAAGTGTTGACATGGAGGTTAAAGTACATAGATAACTAAGCTCTCTAAATGGTTTGTCACAACACTCATTATTAAAATGTTTTATATGATTATGAGAACCTAATGCCAATGCACATTTTCTTATGTTCAAAAGTTGATTACTTAAATAAAAGCATTTTTTATAATACTATTATTATGAAAACTTAGTTTATGTTATGTACTTGCAATACTTAGAATGCAGTGCTCAAAAAGCCATTACTCGTAATGTTGTTTCTAGATTTTCATGCACAAAACCAATTGTTGAACAAGTGGCCTCAATAACTTAAGACAGGGGGGTGAATTAAGTCTTAAATTTTTTCCAACTAACAAGTTTTAATCCCCTTTTAAATGATATGTGATAGAATTAGACTATAGAAGAAGAAGCATCAATTAATTTAACAATGTTCTTTAAATGTGCAAGACAAAGTAAATTGCAATAAAATAAATGATAAGGGAAAAGAGAATTGTAAACTCAATTTATACTGGTTCGGCCACTTCCCGTGCCTATGTCTAGTCCTCAAGTAACCCACTTGAGATTTTCCACTATCCTTGTAAATCCTTTACAATCTTTGAACACACATTGGGATCCCTCACCCTTGTGTTAGAGTTTCTCACACGCCAAGAGACAAACAATCTCTTGATTACAACTAAGTTTTATAAGATGAACAAAATGATTTCTCTCTTTTAAAGCAGATGATATAACTTGAAGTTCCTAGGAGAATTCTCAATAATTTGCAAGAGTTTGGCCAAAAATGTTTAGAGAGGTTTTGAAAGTAAAGTTTTTTGAGAATTCTCTTATTTTCGAAGTAAGGACACATATCTATATAGGTCCATTGTGTATGTTCAAAATAGTTTGAAGAGATGTATCTTTTCAAAAGAATTTCCAAAACTTTTTCACTGGTAATCGATTAGATGACACTTGTAATCGATTACACAATCATATCTTTTAAGGGTTGTGACTTTTCAATAGTTTTTCTAAAATCTCTTCGCTGGTAATATATTACATGACTCTTTCAATCGATTACACATATCAAAATTCAAATAATTTTGTGTCGTTGGTTCATCAGTTCAAAATTTTCAATATGTCATTTTCACAAACTCTCTGGTAATCGATTGCACGAACCTGGTAATCGATTTATCAGTTCAAAAAGAGATTTATGAACTAATTTTAACTTTAATAAAAGAATTTTGACAGTACAGATTTTTGAGGCCTAACTATAGCAATCAAATGAGATTCTTTTAACAAACTTACGAAGTCCTTATCTTAGATTTTCTTGATCCTGTTCTTTGACTTGATTGAATCAGTGCTCATCAAGTAAACTTTTGGCATCATCGAAACCTGCATGATCTACATTCACTCCATTTTCATGTTTTATGAAAGCTTTCAAACCATGATACATATAATTGAACTAGTCTAAGGAAAATCTTGTTATAACAAACATGATTTAGTTTAGATATACCATTTTACAAAATAGTTAACCTTGTTATGAAAACCTCCTTATGTATGCTTCTAATATATGTAATTTTGATGCTCAAAATGTTCTAATGCAAATGCAATATATATGACAACAAATAACATAATGTAAAGAGTAAGGGAAGAGAGGATTCAACACATGGATTTTTATATTGGTTCACCCCAACCTTGGGCTACATCACATCCTCACCCAAAATGATGAGATTTCCACTAACACAACCAGCAACATGCTGGATTCTTACAATTGTCAACAACTTGTTGCACTTTACAGCATCTCCTTCACCACAACACCACACCTGCTCTTGGCTTGGAGATAACTCGTCTCAACCACAAAACCATAGGGAAATACAATCCAATTATTCTTCACCTCTTCAGGTAGGCTTAACCCATAAAATGATTCTCCTCACTCATGGGAAGCGAAACTGACTCAACGACGACACCTACTTGGTCATGAGAGAGACAATACAAGTGTTTCTTTCACCTTTCCAAGATACCTAACTATTATTTTACTTTAGCCTCTTCAGGCTACAATCTTAGAGATTTTCTCTAAGCTACCCACATTCCATAGGTTCTTCCTATCATTTCTCTCACAACCAAACTTAACCCACATGGATAATTTGGAATACAAATAGATTACAAACTAAGAGAAGGTGTTTGAGGGATTTTTACAACTTTACAACACTCACTAGGGTGAATCTTCTTTGGAGCTCTAAGTTGTATGCACTCCTATTGCAACCATTCTAAACTCAGAACACATCTGGAATGGGGAAATGAGTTAAATCTTGTTTTCTGCACAATGTAGGATATCGCCTACCTTTTCTCTCATGTTCTATAGTTGTCTTTTGTCCTTTTATAGGCCCCACATGTTAAAGTAGTTGTTATGGTAGCTAGGTGACATCTTTTTGAAGTAAACAGACTGCTCTTAACATTACAGTTGCCAGCTCCTTTCTAATCAGTCCATTCTGATGATCAATTTCTAAGTAGCTTTTTGATGGTCTCTCAGAAATACATTTTGTTAATGATGACCTATTCTGATGTAGGTTCCTTCTTATGAAGATAACATGATATGACAATATAGATAACTCAACTCCATTAATCCAAACACTTCATCATAGCTCGGATCATTCTGAAGTAGCATACTTTAGCATAAGTAACATGTGAAGGTTGTTGTTACTGTCATGTTAGTGTTTTGTCCTTGGATTAGACTTCCCAAAGTCTATCCAGTCTTCATTTTGACATTGCACACTAATGTAGTTAGCATCTTTTAATGTAGTGTTACTCTCAAGGAAATTCTTAGTTTTCCACTATTGCATCTTTTAATGTAGTTAGCATTCACTTTCTGATATGCCCTCAGCGTGTGTGGAAGCATATGAAAGTAAGATGCTTTCCACCCCAGTCTTCAGATGTGACTTTTGTATATGTGGCAGTATATGGAATAACTAATGTTTTCTTTGAGGTGCATTCTGAGCCATTTTTAACTTCATTTTGAAGTATAGTCAAGTTCTTCATCATGCTGATGTAGACTCTAATGTAGCTTTATTCCAATGTTGTATGTTCATTGTAGCCTTTGATAAATCTCTTGTGTAAGGCCTTCTTGATGTCTTTGCAACTTAATTAGG